>NC_080705.1:31841117-32141117 GCF_943734765.1 Anopheles ziemanni | reverse complement strand
CGACCTTGGCGAGTGCGTTCGCGCTTGGATTTAGTGTCCGTTGTTACGTCTACCATCGGTTGTAAATATGTCGTTAAGGAGGGAATTTGGATCGGTTAAAATGAATCTCCGTAATGTAACTGGCTGATTATTTAAGACTCGTCGGAAGCGGGTTACGTTACTTCAATTTCTCAGTTGCGCCATTAATCGAACACTCTACCATGCACTTTTGAATGCATTTTGCCGAATGTTACGTTGAAAAAATGTTTTACTTTTTTTTCCTACATGTTGTGTGTTGCCGAGTTATTCTACTGAAGTGTCCACTATGCACAACATGTTAAGCAGTGGGCTCAGTAACGAGTGGCGACGGATGTTTTACTTAGGCCCGTACAAAATGCCCCAGTCATCGGTTTTACGGTGGGCTGACGTCAAGGTTACGCCTCAATGTGGTGCTTTACCGTGCAAACATGTTTTTGAATAGTTTTCTTGCACTGTAATGTTGTGACTTTTTTGGTGGTCACAACGAACCGGTTTCTCATCTGTCGGTTTACTTTCTTCCTGTTGATGTAAAGACAGGTGGGAATGGCATAGAAAGGGTGCCCACAGCAGACAATGACGTCGAGCAAAACGTGAAAGTTGCATAACGAAAGATTGTCGAAGTCCTTTGTTCACGTATAATTAAGTTCCTGATCCATGACGTAGGGCTTAGACTCGTCTCAGGAATGTGAGAACTACAGTTGAATGTTTATGTTGATAATTTGTTCTTTCCATAATGTCGATCATGAAATCCTTTTTTTTTGTGCGGAAGTATAGTTTTTTATCACCAACACGTCACCGTTAAGTTATTTGGTGTGGTAAAAGAAATGCTAAGGAATTTCATGAGGCTTTATCAGTACCACGTTGATGAACCCTCTAGCCCTGTCATTATTTGCGCTTTATCTAATCTTACATGTCGCAGTGGTGGCCATTATTGGTTTTAATTAAGTTCCTTTGACACCTTGTTTGGATTTATAGCGCTTTGATACATGCTTCCGCGTAGAACGCATTCGCTGCCCGGGAGGTCAACAGCATGCTCGATGGAGCAATGCCGTAGAAAAGTGTACTATGCTTCAAAAAGGCTGTCTTGTTTGAAAATGGTTGCTGCAAAGTTAATCGAAGTTGGATCGAATCTGGCCTTTGCTATTTGTCGCCAAGGAGCGGCATTTTCATGAAGCCCAAATAAGGTGCCTTCAACCGGTTCCTAACGGAAGGTGGTGTGTAGGCACACCTGCAGGAAGTGTCCGTCCAAAAGCAGGTTTCAAACTCTTTGATGAAGCCATATAGTATTTGTTTTGGTTCGTTGGCCAACACGAAATCTTTTAGCGCCTGAACAGTGTTTTCTTCCACGTCGTTTCTGATGAAGTTGGGATTGGCGAGAGAGGGAACTAAAATCGGAGATCATCAACATCAAAGCTCTCAGGCTGCTGGAGTATAACACCAAACGTGCAATGCACAAAAATGCACATCTTTTGCGGTGTCTTAAACGAAAAGAGAAAGGTAATATGAGAAAAGCAAAATACAAATAATTTCAACATCCCTATGCCAGCATGAAACATTGAGAGCAAGATCGTGGTTGGCTGCTGCGATGCGGCTCGACTTCATCTCGCGTAGGATGACGTTTGGTGCTTGTCGGTTTGCTTTGGTTGTTTGTGCAGGCCCACTACGACTACGCAACGCTTACCAACGACTACTGCTGCACACATCCGCGGGATGTTGGCTGGATGATGTCGCGGCAAACTTTGCCTCCGTCATCGTTGACGGTGGCGCCTTCGTCATGATTATCGCTTGGTTTGTGTGGTGGAGCCAGCCAGCCGCGCAGCGGTCGAGTGTACTATTTCAGTGTAGGTTCAGTGTCAATTGAGTTGTCCGTTCGTACGTTCGTTCGTTCGTCTGGGCGTTCGTCCGTTGCTTTAGTTTGGTATCGAGCGGGCACCGGTTGTGGTCGCCTTGGTTGTTCATTGTACGTTTAGTTCGTTCGCTTTAGGTAAAGGTTACCCCTATGTCCATCCAGGCGGCTTGTCGGCAAGGTTTTCCTCGCCTTTTATCAGTGAACGTGTTGTGTTTGCATTGTGAAGTGAGGTCTTCCTTTGAGGAAGGGAAAAGGTGTATGTTCATCCGCAGTTTCAAGCAGTCAGCCGACTGTTGTCAACATTTGTAGTTTAAAAATCAAGTGATGGTGACGATGAGAAAAAAAAATTAACATCAATTACTAAAACAGATGAGAATAATTCACTATCTCCTAAAGAAAGGGTGCGGTACCACCCAATATGTCGTGTCGGGATGTAGGTGAAAATGCCGGGTCGATATTATGTCACTGCAGTGTCCCGCGAAGCAACGGATAGCGATCTGTACGCCATCTCGTGCCAAAGGATATGGCCACGGAACGAAGACAGCATCCGCGAACCGCATTGACATTGACCGACCGTGCCAGCTAGGGAAAAATGTGAATGAAGTGGCTAATGTCTTTAAAGTGAATCTTGTCCCCACCCAGCTTCCTAGTGCTCGGCCCACTCGTTTCACAAGTGAATCATACCCAACGACGACTGCAGCCCCTTTTTCCGGCGTTCCTCAGCTGACTTAGGAATGTTCTGTTCTGGTGTGAAGTAGTGTGTGCACCGCCTTCAATGATCGGTGTGTTTTGTGGTGAAGCAAGCAAGATGGTAGAACTCCTCTTCTTTGTTGGCACCGATGCAACCTATTATGCAATTTGTCATACCGACGATGATTGTTGTGTGCATCGTGTGATAGCAACGTGTCAAGCGTGTGTCGTCGAAAGCTTCAAGCACAAAGCATCCGATCCAAGCAGCTTGAATACTAACTTGCGACAGTTTTCTTTCGCCTTGACTTCGGGCCAAATGTGAATGCGATAAGAAAAATGAGATGTTTTCTCATCCAACGAAGAAGATGAAGTTCATGTAAATGATTGCAACGGGATTCGTGTGATTCCGTTACCCAGAGGAAAAAGGCAAAGTGTTTTGCTCGTGTCTAAAAGAAAGGGTCGTTAGGGTGTTTAGAAAGAAATAAGCAAGTAAAAGGTTCTTTCCACTGGGCTCGGGATGGTGCTAGTGAGAGACGAGTGGTCGTTTAACAGACACGGTCACATGTAATTCAAACGATGCAGAAATACATCCGACGAGCTCGAATGTACAGTCGATTCTGTATAGGGAATTCCAGACTATATTATTTACCCCGCCTTATTCTGTTCTGATTAAACAATGTTTGCCCAGCTATGGCCGCTCTGAGTCATATTATTAAACGTAAATAAAAAAGCAGCCTATCACAATTAGAAATTCAATTCGTGACTTTGGTTGAGTTAAATTTTACATATTTTGTCTCGATAAATATGAAGTCAGACCATAGCGTGAGCATGGAATGAGACAGACACGATCATTTAGCACGTTCGTAAAACTTGTCAACCAATCGAGGCGAGATAAGAAATCAACCACGACTGTGGAATTTGTGAAGTGCGAGCTCGATAGGATTTAGAGGCGCGTCTGGCGCCACATTGTGGGGTTTGGACTGGAACATTCTACCAAATGGAACATCCATGTACCATTCGATGGTAACACGGCCGGCGCAATTGTGGAACGGGCTAAGTGGGTGAACAACAACGAAGAGGGTTCGCACCGAGTAGTGCTAAATATGGGCCACTGCTTTGTCCCCCACATTGCCCTTGTTTCTCTTGTGGTTGAAAGTAACAGATATCCCGCAAAGGAAATAAAGTCGTTCTGCACAGATGTAGCATTGCAAATACGTACGCTCTTGGTGGGTGTTTTTTTGTTTCGCTGTTACAGAATGTTTTTTCATCTGGAATTTAGATTTTTGCTGGCCTTGTTGGCAGTATGGCATAATCTGCGGAGGGGCAAATGTACCGTAGACAATTCGTTTGCAAGATTTGCGGTGCGGTGTACGTTAGTACATATGGCAAATCAAACAAATATGTTGCTGTACTTCAGTGCTCCACAGGCCGCCATCTCAGAGGTGCACAATTTTCCCGTTTTTCTTCTTGCAACGTCCAACCCTAAATCATGTTTCAATTCACCGGCTTAGTGAAAGTGTCCAATCTAAAGCGGCTCCCTTGCGAGCCTTTGGAGCCCACGGAGTTTTTTGGCCACGAGTAGCATTTCCTGACGCAATGCGGTCGTAACTGCGGTACGTCTTAGGTTCCTGGGAACAGGAACCGGTTAAATCGGACCGAGGGAAAAAGCAAGAAAGCCGCGCGCAGACCGTGGCTGACAATCGTAAAGCAAGAGTTCGCCAGCGGTGCATTGATTCGAATAAAGATCTGTGAAAAGTGAAAAGGAAAAAAAGAAAAGGCGGACCCCCATTAATTGCATTTCCTAGGTGCGTTATGGAGCATTATTGCATTAGCCGCGTGCAGTGAAAGTGAACAGCATGTGAAGATGGAAAGGAGAAGAAAGCAGATCAAAGAAGAATGGTTAGATATATGCTCCCGCTATGACGGTTGCACAAAGATTACGCCAGTTCAACCTGACCTCGGTGGAATCTTCTCTTTCGTAACGCACGACGAGTGTCTGTACCTCGCCATATCTCGTCTTGGTGGTAACGAACGACGATAGTCGTCTAAATTCTTTTTTTTTGCTATCCCATCGAATCTAATGACAACAGATGAAACTGGAAAAACACGTTTGGGGTATGCAAATTTTGCTTGATTTTAGCATATTTTCGCTCCAAATTTGCAACCCAACCGCGGCGTCTTTTTGGTTAGACTGTATTTATTCTGGTTTTCTTATACAATCTAGCGTTGGCGAAGGTTTTTTCGTCTGGTTGTTTGTTACTTAACAGAAAGGTTGACATTAAAGTTACCTCGTATGGTAGAACATTCACTTGCGGTTTGTGCGGGTCGCCACAATCGTGCCACGTCCTCAAGGTTAACTGATACAACCTATCGATAAGGCGAGTTTATTGCAAGAAACTTAATCTACAATGAGGTCGATGCAGTATTTACCGATATTCTATCCCTTCACTAAATGTTTTACATTCATGGTTTTTGGTTTTCTTGAAAAGTTGTACACATTTAGTTCAGGTTCGAACTGGAACTGGAAAAGTAAACCGTTTTACGAGATTGGTAACCTGCAGTACGTATAGCACACATGGTTCTTTTATACAAATATTGCAACTGTGCTTTTTCAGCGCAGCTACTTTATCCAGCATTCCAAATGAGACGTTGAGTAATATGACTTAATTTTTTAATAAAGAATTTTATTTAAACGCTCGTAAACAGAACTTAATAATGTGATTAGTACACCGCGGGATATTGTGAAATATGTTGTAAAACAGAAATGGTTTCATATTGCCTAGGTTTGGCTGTGTACCCAAATGTTTCTTGATCCAAGTGGATGACTCAGAAAAACGTAGGACGAAGAAACCACCCATGTGCCTAAAAAGCTACTGAAGTGAAGCTTCTTTTTTCAAGTTCAAAGGGTAAACAAATGGATGGACCATTTAAGGGTCCATCGATTACAACGTATTTTTCTCATGTACCTTTATCGCGCCACAGTAATGTGTCTCGCCTAATCGAATGAAGTGCTGCTGAATAATTTAAGCACTTGGTGCATTACTTACTTGACCATATCGTCGTTTGCCTTCGCCCTTCGACGTAAAAGATCCCTTCTGTTTTGTTGTGGCGCCCACAATTGGCGAGCATTTTTCCTTTTTTACTTTTTTGATTCACCCTTTACTTTGACATTGGTTCTGAACAAAAAACCAATCGATCGCTGTCGCGGTGCTGTTTCGGACGAAAGGCGCTGATAGTTCGTTTACTACGGTGGCTCCACGGTGTCGCTATGCTCACAGGGACACAGGGTCAGGAGTGACGAACAAATGACCGTTTGCTGTTCCTTACTCTTTGTAGCTCCATACCTCACTTATCAACAATATTTGTATTGTTGTGGACAATCGATAAAAATAAATTTAAATAAATATGTTTCAAGCGAAGATTTTTTTGATAAAACAGATTAAGTTTTCCCCGTTCAAGACTACTTAAAAAACCATAAAAATAAACTATACGATTTGGTGAAGTTTTTTTTTTAAACCATAGTGCCCCATACTGTTGCTATGTAGCAGAGATGATTCTTTTAAATACAGTAGTAAATATATTTTCCACCCACACACAGTAAAAAGTGTGTTCAGCTTGTTTGTGCCATGTTTTGGTCGCTAGACGTTTGCTCAGTTCATGCGATGCGTTTGCACAAAGCATTACTAATTTGTTTACGGTTACTTTTTTTCAGCTAGAATTGAGAAAACAAACCACCATTATTACTTGCTTTACTGATCTACGTTGTGCATGATCGTTCAGGTTCGTCACCACTGGCCGTACGGTGGGGAGATTACCATGACCACCGAGAAAAATTGCGTCGCAAGAGTTCGTCTCCCGTGTCCGCGACCATTCTCGTTGAATACGATTGTTGCGGAACCCACCAGCCAACGTGGCCAAACAGAGCTCTCTGCGTGCTATGCGGGTCTTGCGCTGAAATCTAATCAGCGTATTTCATTTTTCGGTGCGTGGTGGTAGGTCATACTTCCTCATGCCGGGATTAGTTGCTTGTGACCCCTAGACGATTTGTTTGTTTATTTTTTTTTTGTTTTTTTGGACAGCCAGTCAAGGCTGCTCGGTTCAGTTGGGCACCGAAAAGTGACGTCGTACACTGGGCACGTATTTCGTGTACCTTCAAAATGGTTACGTGTTATTTTTTTAAATGGTAGAAAAACATTGGGTATTGCCTCGAAAAATTTCGATAGAACGTAATAAGAATGATCGATGAAAGGTAGTCATTTCTTAACACGTTAAGCTCGATGCGCAAATCGCGCTGCTTTCCGTTCTGCCTGGGATGCGTAGAAACGCCGGCCTACCCAACGGGCTCTGTCGGTCCGAGCAGACCGACGCCGGCATACGGGAAAGAACGCTGTTGGCCCCACGGGACCGACAAAGCTAAAGTGTTAAACATAGCCATTGCTATACTCCCGTTTCCCGCAATCGAAATACCATTAAGTTTCTTATCACATCGATCCCTTGTTTTATTCAAACCACCCCACCCGCGCGATGACGGAGGGTTGCCCCGGATCGGGTTGGGGTTGGAATTTCTACCCAGTGGCTTTGTGTTGGACACACCGTCATTGGGAGTTTGTGTTTGTTGTTGTCGTGGCTCACACGTTGCCGTAAGCAAAAACCGTGCCGCGCGCCGGTAAACAACAAAATTACGTGGTCGAATCGCGCTTGTCCGCGTGGCTTTGCGCTTTTTCGCGGTCGCGTGAGCCATGCGGTTGGTTTTTGGATTTAGTGAAGGGTTATTGGATGCTGCTTGTTTGTATGTTTGCAGTTTTGTTTGGCGAATGGTGGCTGTGTGGAATGTATTGCTGGGCTTATCACAAAGCCTGCAAGAGGAATAGAACGTTCAGGAATAACTTGTTTCTCGAAGTACCTTGTGTTTGCATTTTATTTACTACCGTGGAAGTAAAAAGGAAAACAATTGACCACAATTCCCTGCGTTTCACGCGCGTCAAATGAACAAGTGGACGCTGCCAAGAATGTTGGCGCTCGTTTAAATTAACACATGTTAAGCTTAACTGGCTTTGACTGGTCGTCAGCTTTCTTTCGCTCTCGGTAGAATTTATTTACCACATCCACAATGTTCCCTCGCGACAGTCTCGGGATGGCCATGTGGTGATGTTTTGTTTTCAGTTTAATCAGTTCTAGCAACCACCCACTTCCGTTCGCAACGAGGAAGAAATGTTGATCTTTTTTTTTCTCTTCAGTGTTTGCTGAAGGAGAAAGTGCTCCGCTTTCTGTTCTATTACGGGGCGTGTTCACGTACAGTATCATGAAATACAACTGAGTAGAGAAAGTGGAACAACTTATTTATGTTTTACCTTATCAAAAAAAAGGAAAAAAAAGTTAAAAAGGATTATGCCATCTAATACAGGGGTTAAGCATACGTTTCCCGAAAGGGGTCATAAATTGAACGATGTAGTAAACTTTTCAAAAGGGATATTAAGCGTTTTTTTCAATGAAACACGTTGGATTCTGGACGAGATTTACAAGGTTAGGTAATTTAAGCGCGTCCAATTATAAAGATGCGATCGGAAAAGTGTATTAAAAATAGACGCGAAGGGCGTCTGATATTGTTTAAATTTTTAATTTA
Source organism: Anopheles ziemanni (assembly GCF_943734765.1). Lineage (NCBI taxonomy): Eukaryota > Metazoa > Arthropoda > Insecta > Diptera > Culicidae > Anopheles > Anopheles ziemanni. The sequence goes on along the minus strand of NC_080705.1, from coordinate 32,132,937 downwards.
CGTTTCCTCAAGAAAAAACTTAAGTGATATTGTGAACAAATTCGACAAGAATTGAGATGAAATTTTCTTACGGGCCGGACTTTGCCGAACCCTGATCTAATGCATCGATTGACAAAGCGAGCAAGTGCTTCCTGTTCAGTAGAACTGTATCCTGAACGTTTTCTTAAACATCTATACTGCCCTATTTTGTTACGTATTTTGCATACTGACATTTTGCTCGATCAAACAAAACATCGTCGATTGGAGCGATTAGCACTTGGCGGTATACCGTTTCCAGGGCAAAGCTCTCGCGGAAATTGACGTCAGTATATTCCAATGCCACTTCCTGAAATAGGAAACCTGGGCCACGTTATCTGATTCCCATACGACAAAGATTGTTGTTGCGGTGGTTTGGTCTAGTCTGTAATAAAATCCCTCTATTGCACGTTTCCTTTTGAAGTGCATGGCGCTGCCGGCTGGAGAGATAATTTTTTCAACCAACCAGCGTTCCGCGTTCCTCACCGGTCCGGCAAAACGTTTGGTCAGAAAGTTAATTGTTTGAAAATTGTGCCCGTCATAGGATACGTCAGGGTGGAGAAGGTAAATATCGAATTATCGCGACACGTTGGGCACGTTTTACAACCACTTCAACTGTCTCTTAATTATGGCCGCGGGCCTGACCGGGGAAGATCGTGCAGATCGCGTGCGGTGCTGGGAAAGAATGTAACCTAGGTTACATGAGCTCATTCTACCGAAGATAGGGGCATATGATAGTCACTTTTTTTTAGAGATTAGGCACATACGTTAGTGGTTTAATGTTACCGAGCTCCAAAAGCTCCATCCGGAACGTTTCACACGTCCGTATCGTCGATGCACTCGCATTTCCTGCAAATCACGTGGCAATTTTATGGAAATAGTACACATTTTCCGGTGAGCGTTTCCACCATAAATCGTCGTCATTATCAGGGGACTGTTGTTTTTTTTCGAGATGTACCTTTACTTTCCTGTTGTGTATGGTAATTTTGCGATAAACTAGAACAAGCTGTTGTGAAATTTTGTGTGCGGTGCAAAGAAAAGGAAAACAACTAACCGCGTGACGCTTAGGAACACTTTCAACTCGCGTCCCGGCGGGGACAATCGTTATCATTTACACACACCGGTTACGCGCCGGAGCACACCAGAGTTCCGTTCCACTGAACCGCGAGCTCCGGTTTAACCGAGGAGGCATTCGAAGTGCTTTGTTTATTTTTTACTCATTTAAAAATTCATTTCCAGGCGGTTTGCTGTGCGATGATAGCGCGGGAAGGTCGCGAACGTACTCGAAGGTTTAGCACACAGGCACGTCATTTTGGTTTCCCTCAGTTTTGCACAACAAGCGTCATCTTCCAGTTGCATCCGACGCGAGGATCCTTCGCTTTCATCGTGCGTCAGTAAGCCACAAATTGGCAGCTACCGAAGAATGGCAGACTTTTCTTTTTCCGGCTGTGATGGATTATGAAAAGTGCTCGTTATCATGAACGATCGGTGGTGATATTTTGTGAGAAGCAAAACACCGGGACACAGGACACCAGTTTATTAGCAGAGCGCCACTTTGCTCCCTGTCGGCTACAATGATGCCCCGTTAAGAGAGACTCCAAAGGGATCGGATCGTCTCCAAAGCGTTTGTGTGCCGATTTGTGTGCGTATGTGTGCCACTATTTTTTCTCGGACTAAACTTTCGCATCTCACTGTGAGGGTACCTGGACGAACCTTCACGCTGCCCCCATCGATGCCCCAGTGGCCGTCGGTCGATGTGTACATGGTGGTCAATCTGTACGTGGTCGCGTTTTGCTACATCAAATGGCAGCTCTCGATGAAGCTGGTGTGCGCAATCTGTGGGCATGTTAGCAGAATGCGCAAGCTGACCGTGCTGCTGACGGTCTGCTGGGTTGCCCTGTTCTCGCAGATATTGGCCATCTCCAGTCTCTACCACGATGGGTAAGTGCTTAAGGGAAGCAACAAAAAACAGGAAATAATAGAATCCCGTAATAGGAATCATATTCAATGTGTAGAGCAATACAATAGGGTTCGAATCCCAACCGAAACCGGACCCTCCCCTGTACGAGAGGACTGACTATCCACGTACAACAGGGAAACAAGTCTCGTAAGCCCTTAACAGGCAGGCATGACCAAGAGAAGAAGAAGCAATATAATAAGCTCAACCCATAAAGAGGTAAAGCACAAAAGCACGAAGTGTAAAACATAAGAATTACAAGCTTACATCCCAGCTATTGTTGTACAGTTTTCGAAGGTTTTAAAAAAGCAGAGTAGCTGCTAGGCTCAGGACTAAATTTACGACATTTACGTATTTACGATACGATGTAGAAGAACATGTTTATAATTAAATTATGCAGAAACGAGCATACATTGGTTTTTATTACTGTGTTTAGTTACTGCAGCTTTCCGATTATCCACGGTAAACGTGATAATCCGAAAAATTTGCATAAGTTTAACAAAACTGCTCAAATTGATACTGGCAAAGAAGTTTGTTAAAAAACATCGTACATAGACGCACTTTTAATTTGTTTTTGTGTAAGGCTGATTGGGAAGGTACTGAAGTTGCAATAGGAAAGCATAGAGCTTACGGAAGTGATATATTATGATTTGTGATTCATAATCGAGCCACTACATGGCTGTAGGACAGAAAAACAGGCAAAAAATAAAGCTAAAACGACCACGTATAGTCAATCTTGATAATCTGAAGTCTATCGATATAGTTATGATTTGAAATATAGAATGAAAATAAAGTTTTACTGTACGCAAACCTCAATGTTAAATGGCTCCGGCGAAATACTTTCCGTATACTTACCGGCACCGGTGCCCGGATGGCCAACCTTGCACTTGAACGGCAGTGTAATACTGCGAAAATGTGAACATACTTTCCACACCTCCTTTACACATTTTGTTTCACTTTCCTATGATGGATGAGATAGACATTCAAACGCATATTCCGCGTGTTTCAGTGTCTTCGGGTAACATATTATTTTCCCTGACAGCGGTGACAGTTATGGTCATTATGACCGTTGGCAGAGGGAGGGAAGAGGGGGCAGTTGTTTAGTAACGGAATGATTAAAAATAGTATTCGGTCCGAGTGAAACAAACCGAGCAGGAAGTATTGGTTGGTTGTTTGGTTGGATGCTCACGAAAGCGCCAGTTTTCTCCGCTTAACACCCACGGTGGATATTATTATCTCGGTGTCCCTGGAATGGCATTGCACTGTTGGGAAGGTTACGCTTCGTCAATAGATCGTGCTTGATAGTAAACACCACACTCGTCCCTTCGCTAGGTTTAGCGCAGCTTATCGCGTGTCATCGCACGTGTGTTGGCGGAAGGAATAGGTGGCTTTCGATTTCGTTCATTTGCATTCCTTTACGCACCGGTAGTTCCTGTCGTTGTATCCGATTGCATCTCCTTGGCGAGAGAAGCTCAACGGAGTCTAGCGGAACAAGAATTATTGACATTTGACGAATTGGGGAGAAGAATGAGAAACTGGTGATCAGCTTCCTGGACGCCGGAGCCGTTGTTTGAAAAAATTGATGTTTCACATATTCTTGTATTACGTGCAATTAAAATATTAATTTTACCTATTTTTCAATTAATAACTTTTATTTCTCACTTCGATCGTGCAATACAATTCAACTCATGTACGTTTGTTTCGCTCCCTCTTGATCGTTTTAGGTTACAAGACATTCCAGGTCCACCGTCGGTCATAACGCTGGTGGACAACCAGCACCGCGAGCTGAACAACATCGAGAGCAAACTGGAGGAGAACCTAGAGGCTACGCTGAAGAATCTTTCCCACAACAACGTTCTCAACGTCCCACCGGGGGGAATTTCGTTACAAGCAGACGATGAACAGGCGCGGCAAAAGCAACAACCACAACAACAACAACAACAACAACAACAGCCAGATAGCAGCACCATCATCGATGCCACCGATCGGGACGAACAGGATGGCAGCTACAATGGAACGGCCGAGGCGGAGGATAGCGCTACGTTCCATCGTGAGATTCAACCTTCCGCCATCCCGGAAGAGCACGAGCAACCGTCCCTGGTGATGGTCCCGATGGACGATGGAAAGCAGACTACCCACGGACAGGGACCCACAGGCGGTGACGGCGGAAGCAGCAATACGGTGGAACTGAAGCCACTGGAGGTGAATCTTACCGAAGAGAACCCGATGCCGGTGTTTAGCGAATGGGCCCAAAAGCAGATGGCCGAGGCGGAGAAGAAGCTGGGCGAGGTTGTGAACGCGTCGGCGATGAAGAAAGGAACCAAACCGGCCGGCAGCAAGACCGGTGGCCCGATGAAGCTTCGCGCGAAAAACTACGCAGCACCCGAGTGTGGCGCAAAGATCATCGCATCGAACCCGGAAGCACAGAGCACGGGCTCTGTGCTGACGGCACCGAAGGACGAGTATCTGCTTAATCCGTGCACCAGCAAGATTTGGTTCGTGGTGGAACTGTGTGAACCGGTCCAGGCCGAACGCATCGAGCTGGCAAACTTCGAACTGTTCTCGTCGTCTCCGAAGGAGTTTAGCGTGTCGGTTAGCAATCGATTCCCTACGCGGGACTGGGCCAACGTGGGTCAGTTTACTGCGAAGGATGAACGGGACGTACAGAGTTTCATGCTCCATCCCCATCTGTTCGGAAAGTTCGTTCGCGTCGAGATCCTTTCGCACTACAATCAGGAGCATTTTTGTCCGGTATCGCTGTTCCGTGTGTATGGTACGTCTGAGTTTGAGGCGTTCGAAACGGACAACACTCCCCTGCAGCCAGATGATGATGATGATGATGAAGAGGATGAAGCGATGGCTCCATTAGTAGACAGGGAAATTATACTTGACGGATTCCAAAGTGAACACAAGGAACCGTTGCCGATGAAGAATGAAGTTGGAATCGAGGGTTCCCTTCGTGACGATGATCTGTTGCTGACTGAACCGGGTACCGGTGGACCGGTGGATGGCAATGGAAAGAAAACGGGAGGTAAACACCCAAATAATCTCCTCAAATCAGCCGGCGAGGTAGTGATGAGCATGGTAAAGAAGGCGGCCGAAGCGCTCGGGAAAACCGGCAACGATAGCAATGACTTATCGAACGGTACGGCGGAAGGCGGTGGTAGTGACCTTTCGTTCGCTCGTGGCACAGTTCTACAGCCGGGAGCATCCCCAACAACAACAACATCATCACCACCAACATCTTTATCATCATCATCATCGCCGTCGACAACGATGTCCTGCGTTACACTAGCTTATACGATACGTTGCGTTAATTGTACCGACCGTTTCCGGGCTCGGCTCGAGTCCACGATGAATTGCAAACACAATCTTCTCACTAGTCTACTAGGGATCGTGCGAATCGGACGGTCGTTCGATTCCGCCCAGCATTTTCTATGTGCCAACGTGTTAGGGTTTAACTTGCCGCGAAAAACCGACTACACCGGTGCCGGTGATGAGGGGGAACCGGCAGTGTGCTTAAATATGCGCTACAGTGTGCTCAATCTGCTACCGGACGAGCTGGTCGCTGGGCTTTGCAACGTGGTTGCCTACAATCTGAAGTTGATACCGGCGAACCCAAGAACGTCGCCGGATGTAAAAGGCGACGGAGGAGGATCGCAAGGAGAAGAACATCAGGCTCATCGGGAGTTGCCAGTCGGTGAAAGAGAAACCGCTGGGAGAGACATTCCACCACAACATTCGAACGATAATGGACGACAAGTAGGACAGCAGGAGCAACAGGAACAGCGAGGGGAAATTTCCTTCGAGGGAGAGACAGTAGATCCGGATGATAGTAGTCCGTCACAGAATACGCTCCCTCCGAAGGAAGACGTGAATATGTTTAATGTTGCGACCGAACCTCCTCCCTCGTTAGATGGGGCAGGAGGAGGTGATGAACCGGGTCAGAATTTGCCATCAGCTACTGCGACAACAGGACAACATCAAGACCAGCAGCAGCAGCAACAGCAGGAACGAGAAAAAGAAGATCATCATCATCAACACTGGGAAACGATCGACGAAACCGAGGGAATCCCTATTGGAGGTGGTATTGGTGCACCGTCTGGAGCCGGTGGATCAATGGTTGGCACGGGATCGAACAACGGTCACGGAACGACATCGAATACACAAAAAGTGCAACCGGAAAGTGTTTTCCTTCGGCTTTCCAATCGCATAAAGGTAAGTCCAGGCACTTTTGCTCAACACATTGCAGATCCATCACAAACATAATAAGGTGAAGGGAATATTCCTTCCTTGTACCGCGTTTCGCGTTGAACAGATTAACGTTTGTTTCCGACTTTTGCTCATCCTTGTTTCTTATTAAACTATATATCGATCTGTATCTTTTCTATCTTAGTGAATTGTGTAAAAGAATTTAGCCCTCCACCGTCCGACATGATGCGTTTCGTTCTTATTTTGTGAGCTCGGATTTACTATGAACGATTGTCCACTGTAGTGAAAGTTTCACTGTGAAACACAACTTTGGAAAACATTTTCAAACAGCGTACCCAATTGCATAGCATTGATTGCTATAGTAACTAGCACACTTGGATGGGTACATGAAAAAAATGAAATATAAAATGTATACTGCAGTCTGCAGCCCATGTAAGCTAGTTTGATTAAAATTCTTCCATTTGAAACATAAAATGCCCTCCAATTAAACCATTAAGCTCGGTGCAATGAGCATGTGACCTAGCCAAGTAAACACACGTCTATAAACACGACTTTAGCATACATTACCTTCCATCTGCTTTTTCTCCGTTCCATAACCGTTGGAATTGTGCTAATAGTGTCCTGTTGTTTTCCATTGTTTTTCGTTGTAGGCCCTCGAAAGAAATATGAGCCTCTCAGGGCAGTACCTGGAGGAGCTTAGTCGCCGTTACCGGAAGCAGGTGGAAGAACTGCAACATTCGTATGCCAAGACGCTGCATGAGATTGAGGAGCAGAACCGGAAGATGCGCGAAAGCGAAACATCGCTGCGAGAGGTGAACGATCAGTTGCGGCGCGATCTGTTCGAGTTCCAGACGATGGTGGTCGACTGGCGCAACGTGGTACTAGCGGTGCTCGGTGTCGTCGTGGTGTTGCTTCTCACTCTTATCCTGTTCGTACGTTCCGTGTTGGCGTCGAGTGGGCGAAGGGCAAGTACATCGGTTGGAGCGAGCAGCCAGCGACCGGCTCCGCTCCCACAGAGCGTTATTGATCGTGAGTTGGCACAGGTTGGCTCGGATGCGAGGCCAATCCGTGGTCGAATGTTGCGTCGTAAGTCGATCGATGGCATGCCGGTGGCGGGAGGAGGAGGGAATGTTACCGGTGGTGGTGCGGGTGATGGATCCATCAGTTGTGTAAGCAGTTCCTCTGGAGTCATTATTGCGACGGCCGAACCATCCACCGGTGGTTCATCGATGTCTCCCGCGCGGTTGCGTATAAAGCGACCAAGTGAGGAGGCACTCAACATCAGTGGAACTTACATGAACCTTCTCATAGATGATGGTAGTGAGGGCGTTAAGGAACCACGTCCCATTGGTCCGATGACAGTGGAGCGGAAAAAATCGAAACATAAACACCGGAAAGTGTCCGCCCCATCGATGATAGTCACGGTGGGGAATGTGGCAACGTCTACTCCATCGGCAAATTCGGCCGTGTCTGGGGGACCACGATACGAGCTCCCAAAACGTTCTACGTCGATGATTGAACCCCAAGAGCAACGGTTCCGGTTGGTGAATGGAACTGGTTCCTCCGATGGTGGGGGGCACGCGTCCCAAACGCCGGACCATAGCAATCGAATCGATGAGCTACCATATCTGGAGGATAACGATGAGTTTATCATTCCCACGGCGAGCGACCTTTCGTACGATGAGTTTATGCCCGGTTCGACCGTATCGTCGGGAGCGATTGCTGCGTTACGGGAAGAAATGGTGGACGGTAGTGGTCGCTTGACTAATGGAAGTGAAACTACCGAGGACGTTTCACCACTACCGACGGACTCCGCGAACAATAGCGTGGTGCAACAAACGAAAAAATCTTCATCTCGTCGCCTTTCGTCGCCGGCTTTCTTTAAAACGTCACTCTTACGATCGAGTCTCGGTTCGAAAAGACGATCGTCGAAGAAAGGCTCCTCCAACGGGGATATCAATGCTCCCGGGGGTAGCAGTAGCAGCAATAGCAGCAACACTAGTAGTAATAGCAGTAATAGTTCTAACATAAGCGGCAGTTCCAGCGCTGGGCAGCATTCCACCGTGGCCAATGGCGCACCGTCGGCAGGAGCGGACAGCGGTGACGGCGACAGAAAAGACAGCTGGTACCGGTGGTGGTCGGAAAACCGTAAGCAAGGTCCGTCACCATCGACCGCATCATCTAGTCAGCAGGATGCGTCCACTTTCTCCTCCTCGTCGTTGTCCTCTAAGCACCAGGCCCGGCGGGAGCGGCTGAAGGCAAAGTCGGAAAGTCCTCCCGCAGTGACCGGTGGTTCGCTGATAGAGGAACAGCCAACTCCGGTGAAGCTTTCCGTTTCGTTCAATGGCGATCTACCGACCAACGGCGGAGGTAGCAACGGAGGTGGGCTGGAACGGAAGACAACCGGCGGCAGCCGGGGTAGCATCAGACGGTTGTTCCGGAAGGTGTTTTAGCAGGTGCACAAGAAGCAACCGGTGTTGTAGCCGCGTCGATATTAATTAAACAAAAACCGTATAGACTGAACCCCTCCCCCTCGATGAAGAACCCCCTTTTCCATAACGTGATCATGCTCGTAGCAAAGAAGGAAGAAAGTGATAATCTTTGTTGAAAGCCACTAACCCAAATTTACTAATTTCCCAACCACCTGTAAACCCTTTTTGAACCGGAGTACTAGACGAAGCGAGGAATTCCTATACCTTTTCTCCCTTTCTTATACATATATCTATTACGCCGTTCCCTTTTGTATGCTTTATTTTGTCATCTTTGTCCTAGTTAAGTTATGTATATCGTAAGTGTGTATTCGTTAGTCACAAGCTGTAGGAATGTGGTAAGATAAATTGTAAAGAAAATCAAGTTAAACCCAAATTAGTGATAAACTGCTAGTAGCTGTTGTAACAAATTGTACCCGCTAGAAGCAAACAAATTGTGCAATGATTATTGTTTTCAAAAAAAGTTTCGTGTCTTGTTTTCGTTCATTCAACTAGCAAGCTAAACCACTCTTTAAATGCAGTTTCTCTTTTAAAAACCGAGTTAAACGATGCACCTTTCACTTAACGCTAGTTTTGAAACTAGTGGTAACTAGTTTCGTTGCCATGGTAATTTGAGTTTACTAGTCTCTTGAAGCGTTCGTCAGCTAACGTTAGGTGAATGTTGCTTCGGTTTAAAATGGGCTGGCTTATTGGTCAACTCACACCGTTTCCAGCAAACAAATAGTTTTCGGTATAATGAAGCTAGATTAACTAGGGTAGATCTTTGAATGTGCATTCGTGACTGTTCCTTGCCTTAGGTGTTTATTGTTCGAAATTAATGTTACAAAGATAACTGTTCTCGTTCGATCGAGCGAATTGGGGAAGAATTGTTTTTTAAAGTAAATTGGACAAAAATATACGAACCAGCTTTAGGATGGGGTAAGGCCAACTTCGTTTTCGTGTTCTGATGTAGAAGGGTGGAAATTTCGAAAAGGATAATGTTAAAGACAGACGCATCGAAGTTCTTGATTCGGCATTCTCGGTTTAACCAAAAATTAGATGTACGAAATTGTTAATACACTAAACAAGGGGCGAATGGCGATTGGCCATCAGATGATAAGTTAACACACGTTGACAGATTCTAAATTGTATGTGGGAATTTTTTCTCCTACAAACAAGGGGTTTCAAACTGAAGGGGAAACATTGAACCGAACAATGGAAAATAAGACAAGTTTAGCAACACCACAAATTGTACTAGCATATGCGAAAAACACGTTACAGTGAAAGAAGTAGCAAAATCCAATAAAATAAATAAAATAAAAGCAGTTTAACATAATCGTATCAGTAATCGTCTAGTAGCTTCTATTGATTGAGAATGGAGACAAGGAAATTTGAACGAAAAAAACGAGTTTACATATAGTCCGGGTCAAGTTAGAAATAATAAATTATTTTGTTCATCCAATAGATACTTGCCTATAATAATTCTTTCGTTTTCGCGGAATTTTGAAAGGGTTTGAATTTAATTCTCATGAAAAAAGCGTACTTTTCTTCTATATTTGTAAAGCGTTCACAAAATCACTTAAATCGACCAGCTCCTGTTCGTGCGTGAGTTTCTCTTTTCTGGCCAACTTGTTCACGTCGTTCGCTGATTCACGCAGTTCCTGCTGCCAGTTAGTGGCATCCTTTAGCCGTTCGTTGTCGGTACAGTAGAACACTTCGTTCACGTCCTCCTCTAGTTTGTACGAGAGGACGTATTTAAAGCTTTCCCTTAGCGATTGCACCGTCGTTTCCCGAAGCGCATCATTACGACAGACCAGATTGAGCACAAAAAGTCCCTCGTCGCCAACGAGTTGCCGCACGTGAGCGAGGACATTTCGTTCGACAAAAATGGCGGGTGGACAACTCATGCCAACCGTTGGATCCTTGCTGTCTACGTCGAAAAGGACGGCTGAATAGTGTGCCCCACGGGTTGCCTCTTCCGCTAGGAACCGTATACCATCCTCGATGACCACACGGAGGCGGTTGTCGAGCGTTAGGCCAAAATATTTCACGGCAATTCGTTCGATTTCCGGATCGATTTCGACCGCCGTGATCGTGCTCGATTTGAGACACTCGCGAATGAACGTGCAAAGGCCACCACCGCCCAGTCCAATTACCGCAACGGCGGTGGACGAAGATGGTGGGGAGGTAGTTTTTGTTTCATTGGCAGTTTTCTGCGCCATCGTCAGCCTGGTGGCCAGCTGCACACCGACCGTCATGAACAGATGATGCTGGCAAGCAAGGTACCCTGGATCGACCACTTTCTGCGGCGCTCGAGAGCCTCGCACGCGGGCCATTTTAAGCGCGGCCTCCGACTGCACCACCGATTGGTTCGCGAGGAAGATGAGGCGACGGAAGGTGCGTCCATTATCGCCGACAATTTCCTCCACGAGGTACTCGCCTGAATGTTCCGAGCGTCCGGTGTGGATCGTTTCCCGTCGACCAACCTCGGCACCGATGGAAAGGTACGGAATGGAGGCACCTTGGAGTCCACTGGGTGCGAGCGATTTGACACTTTCCGCCAGTTCCACCTTAACCGCCTCCAGGTCGGTGTACACGTGGCCTCGGTGTAATGTTACGACAGCTAGCCGATCAAAGTTGGCCGAAACTTGCAGCTTTTGGCGGCCCTGCGTTGTGGCAAAAAGCCATTCCGTTTCTCGGCCCTGTGGTACGATGAAAGCGGCATATTTCCCGCTGCCTCGTTTGGGCGCCTGATCGAGGACGTGGATCGTGTAACGTGGCGTTTGTTTTTCGTTCGGATGGAACAGATCGATGGATACTTCGGCCATCCCGGCGATACTGCCTCGCGCCAGTCCGTTACACACCATGGCCGCCTTCTGTGCTGCAGCTACTGCCCCGATCAGCTCCTCGGGCTGTTGTACCCGTTCCATTTGATCACCTGCCATGCAGATTTCCAGCACACGCATCGGAAGATTCTTGAATTTGGTTGCCACGATCGCAAATACAACCAAGGAAGAACCATCAGCATTTGCCGCTTCGCTCGTGTCGCGACCCCCGGCATCCGGACAGCGTACAATGCGCAGCATGAAGTGATGAGAGGGGAAATGTTCCACCACCTCCCGTAGGATGTGCTCTTGAAGCAGCGAGATGCAGACATACCGCCCTCCGGAGCGCAACACACGTCCAATCTCCTTGAAGTATCTTCGCACGGTACTGACAACCTCTTCGGATTGATCGGTGAACAACGCGTCGAGGGTACCCTTGTCCAGCACGACGGAGAAGGATTCATCCGGAAGTGTCATAGCCGTTGCGTCCATCTGGCACCATGTCATCTCTGGACGCTGGCTACGGTTCGCTTCCTGCATCTGTTTGATGACCACCGGTGAGATATCAATGTTGGTAATTTTTCTGAAACGGTCGAAAATGGTATTAGTACAACCTCTACGCTTTTCTAACCAGCCATACACTCACTTAAAACCAACATCGTAAAGGTCAACACTGAGTTTGGAGTTACCGCAGCCTACTACAAGGATTTCATCCTTCGGTTTAATGTACTTATGCAGTTGGCCACATAGTTCCGGATACTCTCCGTACCTTAAATGGTAGCAAAGGTGTTACTGTGAAAAGTGTTCTTCAAGAGCTGCAACAATTCAAAAGTGCGTTTTCACCATTCGAAGGCTTGTTTTCCTCGCTTGCGAAAGAAACTATTCCAATATTCTGTCGAACCAAAGTCTGCAGTCGATTTGGGCAGTAAATTCATCGTTATTTCACAGTAAAATCTATTCTGGCCATTCACCGGCGCTGCCTGTTGAAAGGAAGGAAACTATAAACAAACAAGCATGCGATGGTCGGAACTGTCAAGATTCGAAGGCCCGGTGAAAAAAGGTGACACTTTGACAAACGTATCTTGTTGCACTATGGGCCGGAAAAATAATGCAACACGTGTTTAATTTGAATGGTCATTTTCCACATTTCTTTCTACTTAATAAAATACAAATGAATACTGGTTGAAATTTGTTTTTAATCATTTGAAATGAAAAAAATATTTTATTTCATGTAAAAAATCATCTTCATTTGCATTTCTTCGCGTGTTGAGCTCCTCGGTTTCCTGTACCGACTTATACTGGCCTCCGAAAGGGGTCCAAAATGTGCACCATGTTTCGCAATGGTTACAGAGGTTTTTGGGGTGTGGTTTTTGTGTTGTTTTTCTAATCAGATTTACTTTTCGCTCCGTTGCTACACCAAGGCTTTCGGCTACATCTAAAAGTGCCCGTAGAAGGTGTTCTATGGTTTATTTAAGAATTTTGACGCGTTTCGCTGACTTTCATAGTTCGTACCATCGGAAACGCAAACATATATCATCTTAACAAAGGTGTAGTTCAACAACTTACTTTTGGAAATACTTTTGCTCTGCCTCACCGTGTCGCTCTTCACTGTGCGTGTAGGAATTTAGATTATCGGTTTACATCTGTTTTCATTCATCCTGTGTGTTTGTGCTTCTTTTTCTCTTTAATTACTCTATCGTTCTTCCTATTGTATCTTACTCAGTTTCCTTCATTGGCTTTTCATTTCATTTCACGCTGATAAGGATGTTTTGTAATCACGTCTATTCTTCACCAGCGTCTCCTCATTTTACGCTTGCGTTTTCGTTGCTACTAAACAGTAACGATTTTCTCTTTGATTGTTTGCGATTTTGCTTCCATTCCATTCTTCATATAAGGTATAAAATATACTCCAACTCTTTGCAGCCGCCACCGAAATGTGTTATGTAATTTAATGTAATTTTGCCTCAAATTTGCAATATACTTCAATGCTTGACTGAATGCGTTTCTTCTAGTGTAATGTGGAATTCAATTTTAATTTTATTTATTTATCTTTTCAAATCTGTATCAAAAACTGCAAACTGCAAACTGCCGCTATGTTCATTTTTCGGTTGCTTTTTGTACAGAACGTTTTGCAACGCATCGGTTGTGAGTAAGAACTAAAAACGGAAACTACATTCCTTTTTTACGATTCTAATGACACATAGTTCTGCAATTTTTTTAATTCATCGAACTTATGATTCATTTTGTATGGCAATAAAACTCAAAAAGAAAAAAATCAACCACATGTAGGAAATTGTCTAATTAATTTGATTCCGTTTCCACCCCTCAACAAATTAGATGAGCTTCTTAATTGAAAAAGATAAAAAATAAACCCATGACTAGACGTATAAACCAAACGGAGTTGTCTAAGTTTGTGAAAGAAGCGCGATTCTCTACCTTCTCAACGAAAGTAATTATATGCGAGGGCCTTATGACGATCGGTCGGAACTATTGTTTTCATCTGCTTGCTGTGCCCCCTGCGGGTGGTGGAGTGAAAAGTTTAGGTCAATCGGAAGTGTAATCGATCAGCTTTTCCTAGCCCTCCTGCTGTAGGCGGGAAGGAACACTTTGTTCGGAAGCATGCCCGGAACCTAATCTTTTCAGTCCCCCTTTCGCCGGTGGGCGGGTGTTTGGTATATTATAGTATCCATTTCTATTGTATTTGTGTGCACCAGTTAGTATTCTGTAAAATCTGTCATATCTGCATTATTGGTAAGAGATTGGTTTTGGAGACTGTGGGGAACGAGCGGTACGTGGTTGCACAAATATCTTCGTTGCCATCTGATCGGTATTACACTATGTTGCTTATGGTTTTACCGGGTTTTATATTTGAGCTGTGGGTTGCGAGTTGTGGCATACTTCTAGTATTCCATCATGTGTGTATGTGTGTATGTGTATGCGTGCGTAAACTATCCTGTTATTGGCTGCTATTGTTATATAAGTGACATTAAATTGTTGATCTGTTGTTTGTAGCTGCTTAAACAGAAGAAATGGGGTAGTTCTGCAACTGAGAGAATTCCGTTTCCACTGCGATTTCATATGATTGTAGACCGGTTCTATTGGTTTCCACCACTACTGGACAAACACGGTGACCGAGCCAACTAGCGCCCCACCTAGTCCCTATCTCTCTGTTCAATCTTTAGGCCATTCATCTTCGATAACGGTGTTTTTGGTATTAGAACGAAGAGCATCCGCATTTGTGCTGCGATTTTGACTGGCGATTTTCAATGCGATGTCTCACCGTTTTTGGCCTTCGAGGTGGCTGTATTTGTGTGGATGTGTGTATGTGTGTGTGCGCGTGTGTAGCTATTTCCTATTGCGAGTATGCGTTGTGGTTTAGATTGTAGCATCTGCGTCCTGTTTCCTCTCTGTGCTATTGCAGTGGCTGGTTTCCGGTTTTGGCTTGGGGCAGGGCTGGTTCCGCCGCTTTCTTAACTGTTGCTCGGATTGGTTGGTTTAGCTTATGAACTATTGCGCCTACTATCTACCGACCGATGGCAAACGGAAGCGTGCTCCTGGTGTGTACCACTTGCTCTGCGGCGGAAGTCTGATCCTCCCGGGGTATGCTGGGTATGATTGTAGTAAACGGTAAGGTGGACAATATGTGTCGGTTGTGTTTCCGGTTTGATCGACCAAAGTTGTGTGCGCCTCAAATTGAAATTTTCACTTATTCCGGTTTTATTTTATTTTTTTCGTTTGCTTGTGGAAAGGTTGTCGTGTAAATGGGTTTCCCTTTCATTGAATTAAACTGGGACATTACAAACATTCTTTGCTGTTCTACTATACCGCTTTAACTAGGACATGCTCGACCTTTGGGGCCGACATTCAGCATCGAATAGATACACGTACACGAATATATATATATTTTTAATATACTATATATGATTTCTTTACAAATAATGGGTAGCTTTTAATAGACAATAAAATTTTTGCTATCTTCTTCTCGCATTCGTTTGGCAGACGGTATGCGGAATTTATTTCGTTCACCTTTGCGGATATGCCAACCATTGCATATCGCATCGGAAACAGAAATAAAACCTTGAAAGAATGGCTTTTGTAAGTTTGTCCTCTGGTATGAATTTATCTCTTTCATATAACGGGTGGCGGGGGTTCACCCACGGGTGGCGGGGGTTCATTTTCGAATTTTCAAGACTTTCGTGTCACAGCTGCATGGCGATTTTGGCGAGACTGGCACGGTACGAGTGGTTGGACAAACTTTCCAAAAGCTTTCTTTCTTCGTGTGATTGCCACTAGCTAGTAATTACTTTGCTGCTCATTTTTACACTCCTCCACATTTAAACAAAAACATTGCACCGGTGTGTGAGTATTTTTTCCGTTTCGTCTCTGCTACCTTTTATCGCCACACACATCGTTAATGTACAGACGAGCATCGTCGAAAGCTTAGTGTGGAACTTCCTTTGGGGAGCTCTATTGCTAGCTTCACTTGCGTAGCAGTATATCGATGGCGCGCTTCCCATTGGCATTGCGCAGCTCGTTGTCGACACGTTTCTGGAGTAGGTTGTAGATGTCGATGGCTTGAAATTCGGCCGCTAGATGCAGCGCCGTGTTGCCCCGTGCGTCGCAGTGGTTTAGCGGGAGTTGTGGAAGCTTGAGAATCTCCCGTACGACCGTAACGTTACGGGAGAAGACAGCGTAGTGCAGAGGAGATCGTTGTTCCAGATCGAGCAGAAGTTCTCGTTCGATCGGTTGCACCGGCGTTCCGAGGATCGCACAAACGATCGCGAGGTTTTGATTGCAGATCGCTGTATGTAGGATTGACTGACCGTTGGCAGAGGTAATGGACGGGTCGGCACCGGCCCCTAGAAGGTGACGAAAGATCGCTTCGGCACCCGTTTGGGCGCTGATGTGGAGGGCGGTGAAGCCTTCCTGGTTTTGTGCGTTCAATCCGTACCCGTTGGCGAGATGCAGGTCGACGCAGTAGCGCACAATGTCGAGGGCACCTCGTAGAACGGCCATGTGCAGGACGGTGTTGTCCGTGTCGCATTCGGCGTCCACTACGAACCGCACAACTTCCGGACAGTTGTTGACGCAGTACCGGATCACATCCAACCGTCCGGCCATCGTTGCAATCGAGAGCACATTGTGACCGAATCGATTCCGATGTTCCACGTCGGCGCCATGTTGGAGCAGGATGTCAAGTGTTTCTAGTGGAGCGCCGGCAAGCGCGTGGAACAAGGGTGTCGATCCGATTGTATCCTTACTGTTGACATCGAACAGTCCACTCTCTAGCAAGTACTCCAATATCCGACTGTAGCCTTCACGGGCGGCCCCAAAGAGAAGCTGATGCTGTGATGGTAGTTGTTGTTGTTGTTGTTGCTGCAGAGATGTCTTACCGCCCCGAGGTGGAGGTGAGAGTGCGATCAACGTTTTGCCGATCGTCTCTATCGAGGCCCCTTTCTGGAGCAATAGGTTTGCGATGTCGAGGGCACACTTCTTGACGGCGATCGCAAGCACTACATCGAGGTCTTCGGTCAGTTTGCCGTTGCGGCTATTGTGCTCGAGAAGAGTCCGCACCAGTGGCGTGTTGCGGTTACCTACGGCCAGCTGGAGTGGTGTAACTCCTTCACTATTCTCGAGCGTAGGGTTTGCGCCATGCTTGAGGAGGAGTTTCACACGCCGTAGCTCATTACAGAGGCAGGCCAGATGAAGCGGAGTGGTTGCGTACCGTGGGCTGGGCACGTCAATGTCGTATAGCTTTAAGAACTTTTCGAATACCCGCTCGTTGGACGCTTGGTGGAGTGGAGTGAAACTATCGCCAAAACTGTCTGCCGGGGAAAGACAATACTCGAACTTGCCCGTTAACTTCTGAAGCCTCTCCACCAGGGTGCAATTGTCGAGGTACTCCGGTAGGATAACATTCTCCACCGGTTGTCCACTGCCGAGAAGCGTTCGGGTAAGCCGTGCCGGTGCACCATCCAGTGATAGCTCGAGAGGACTTTTACCGAGCGAGTTCCGTACACCGATCGAAGCACCGTGGCGCAAAAGTGCCCTCACTATGCGTACGTTTCCACACTCCACCGCAAAGTGGAGCGCACTGTTTCCGTTCGTATCCTTCGCCTGAACGTTGGCCCCATGGCGTAGCAGTAGTTCCACCACATCGACGTACCCTCGGCTTGAAGCGGCGTGTAACGGTGTCATCCCCTGGCCGGTCGAATCTTTTCGGTTCACATTGAACTTTGCCTTGCGATCACTCTCGAACAGAAACTGCAGCACGTGCAACCGGCGGAAGGTGGCCGCTTTGGTGTACAGATCGCCATACTCGACACCATTGTTGGCCAGCATAAACTCGACGATCTCTTCGTTCGTGTCGTCGCAGTACTGAAGGAACAGGTCGATGCACGCACTCGCCACCTTCGCACTGAGTAGATCGTTGTTTTTGAGAAACACGATTGTGTCCTGGTCGTTGTTGAGGAAGATCCACGAGTACTGACTGCAGCCGTGCTCACCGTTGGTGTACCACTTGGCCCCGGCGTTTGTCAACGCTTTCACCATCTCTACGTTGCTCAGCTTGCAGGCCACATCGAGCGGGGTTTGGCCGAAGGCGTCGCGCAAGTTCAGATCGTGGCACTGATCGAGCAGGAGGTTCAGCAACTCCACATTTCCCGACTGCACGGCGTAGTGAAGGATTTCGGTGTTGCTGTCCGCGTTCACGTCGTAATCGGGGTGCGTTTCAAGGAAGCTGGCGAACAATCGGTCGAAGTTGTACACCATCGGGATGGCGTCGATCTGGCCGTAGCCGAAGTCGGCTACGATCTTTGATAGGATGTCCTCGTCATTACTCAGCACCGCTAGGTTGTAGCAGAACTCCCGACGTGCCCTCACATCCCCGAGTACGCTATGCAGTGGGCGCCCACCCGGTATGGCAGTAACCGGCTCCATAAGGTAGGCCAACGGTTTCAGGAACTCGTCCACCCGGTCAAAGTCCAGCAGATGACCGAGCAGCATGCAGCTCTGCTGCTGTATCAGATGATCGATGATCCCGTAGCCCAGGTGACTTTGTCCCAGTAGGTACGCTTCCGCACGGATCGTTGCCCGTGCCTCGCTGCAACTCTGATACCGGAAACCTCCCAGGATGGTTTCTTGATGCTTCAGCAGGGTCACCTTATCCTCGAAGCTCCACCGATGCCGCTCGTAGATCTCGGAGATGATGTTCTTCGAAAGCTTGATCACGCTGAGCGCATTCAGAATGATCGTTTTGGGGCTCACGTTCGGTATCAGTATCTCGTAGGTGATGTGTCCGTGCGCGAGGTAGTTTCGCAGGTTGCGCCCCGTCAGCACTGGCACGTAGTTGCATAGACTGTCCCGATTGTTCGCCAACTTTCCCGACAGTGCGTTCGTCGCTTCCAGCATTAGCATCTCGAACGCGATCTCATCCGTGCGGTCGAACGTTTTCATGTTCATGTTTTGATCGAGAAACAGTTTCTGCAGCTGGGCTACCTTCTCCTCGGTCGCACGTTCTTCTTCGCGGCGCAGATCGGCAAGCAGATTACCACCGTAGGCCACCCGATGCCTCCGGAGAAGTTGCCTTAGTAGATCATACCGCTTTGACGGGTTGTCTCGCATCTTGCTGAAGATGGGATCGTTGATGGGTACCGGTAGGCGAACGCCGGTCGTTTCTTCCAGTCGCTTCAGCAGGACGCTCCCACTGCTCGTGAGCTGCAGGACGGGTGGTTCTCGAGGGTCAGCAAGTTTTCTGTACAGTTGAGCATCGATTGTGTACAACACGCGAACTACAAGCAGCGCTAGCCGTTGCTCGAGGGTGCTTCTCCGCCGCAGTTCCGGTAGATCCTCGTAGAAGTATCCCAGCAGGGCGTTGCGCAACTGCACCAACACTTGCCGATCGATCGACTGATTCCGCTGGAAGACTTGTAGGTGCGAGCGGAACGTGTGTCGGATTTTGTCGTGGTTGTGGTTCGATTTGATCTTCGATATCAGACAGTCCACCATGAGGATCGTGTTGCTGAACTGTCGGTGCAGCACCTTGTAGCTGTCGATTTCGTTGGCCAAACGGGTGCGCATCCGTTCGAGCCGCTCGTTTGGGGGAAGCTCGTGCCGGCGGTACTCGTCGGCGATCGCGTCCAACAGCGTACCGATCTCGAGCAGTGTGAACGGAGCGAACTCCAGATCCTGCAGATAGTCGGACGAATTATGGCGGAAGAGGTACGCATAGTAGGACTTGATCTCCTGCAGGCTCTTGCTATCGTACAGGCGGTTGATGAGTGTTTTGATTGCGAGTATGTACTGCAGGTTCTGTGCGAACAGGAACAGAGACCGTAGGATCTTGAGGTTACGGTGCACCTCCTCGTAGTCCAGCGTGTCGTCGCTAATGTGAAGCTGCTCTGGGGAGTGTTCTGAGGTGCAGCCGGTTGGCAGGAGCGAGAGTAGATCTCCACCCCGACGGTAGTGGGACAGATAGTCCCGGATCTTCGCACTGGCAAGGATTCGTTGTGGTGTCACGATGTTTATGAAGCTTTCCGCATGCCTCGTGATGGTTGGTGTATCACGTCCACCTCGTAACGTCTCGCAGATCACTTGCACCACTCGCTTCATGGCTAGCGTTTTGATTTCACGATCGGACGCCCAATCGAGGTCGAACACCGAATCGATGTAACTGAGCGCCCGGTTGATGGCGTGCAGTTCCTTCATTCTCCGATAGCTCTTAGCCAGCTTACGGAACACCTTCCGGTGCTTGTCGGACAGCTTCGGGCGTGCGGAGTGCAGATAATACCGGTACCCCACCGCTTCCATCTCTACCTTCCGCTGCACGTCCTCGGGCAGTAGCTGTTCGCGCACGATCTTCCGCTGCTGCGTCAGAAGGTTCTGCTCGGACAGCTCGCAGGCGGGCTCATCAAACGCACTGTCGTCGCCGGACGAGCTTGAGCAGGCCAACGTACGCTGCCGTTCGGTCCAGAGTTCGTGCAATCGCGTGCGATATCGTTGACCATCGGAACTTCCATCACTCTCACCGCCAGCAACGACTACGTAGTGGCAAAACATGAGCTCACGGTTCCGTTCGGTCGTCCAGCGAAACTTTCCGGGACGCTGCTTCGGTACGCTGGTCGCACTTGTCGTCGTGCTCGAGCAGCTTCCAGTGGAGCCGCTGCGTTCTTCCGATGACGACGAAAGGCTGGACGTACGCATGGCACCATCGGGAACCGCGTTGCCGGGAAGGGCGAGGATCTTCTTAAGCTCGCCAGCAACGGCGCTCAGATAAAGGAGCAACTTCCGCTTGTCAACGAGCATTTTGTAGATGTCATACCGGGGTGGATTTTTCCAGATGTGCAGGAATATACCTGTGCGAAAAGAAACGAGAGGTGCTAAATTTAGTATATTTATTTCAATAGAATTTATTTTAGGAGGAATTTGTTGGATACAATTTTCGTTCTTTAATGGCTTAACGATCTTTGAAGGAACATATTTGCATTTAAGACTGCAATTTTTTGAAGTTTCCTCAAAATCATCTTAAAGAAAAGAGGAATAAAATAATTGAAAAATGAGGATATGAGAATGTAGGGCAAATTGCACTGGTGCATCGACATAAAATTCAACACCGTGGAAGATTTCACTACCGTAGTGTACGCTGTGTTGGAATGTGAAATAAGACATCCATAAAGTGCCTCAATATGCTATTAAACGAAAAATATAATTCTAAAAACATTTGAATTCACAATTCTAGAATCCTAGTTGTGCAAAATAAAACTTAAACATCTTCATCCTGGAGTAATAAGCATCGGTTTATGTTGGTAACATGAAAATCCGCATTAAAAAAATTTAAATTTGGTCATGTCTAAACTAAATAATCTGTAGGTTGTACCTATTCTACATTTATAACTCGCAAATGAATTGTTTTTTGACATATTTTATTTGGTAATATAATTCGTTGAAATAAAGCAAATTTTTATTTGGTGATGGAAATATATTTTTTTAAATTCTTTTAATCATCCACCTTTTTTTGAAATCGAAGAAGAGAGATCCTGGGGTTAGTTACAATTTCAATACTGTTGTTTTGATAAGCTTGTTTAATGATTAAATGCTAAAGAATTGATCTGTAAAAGAGTTTAAGATTGTTTTTAGCTGTATATTGCCCTATTTTACCTTGCACTGGAAAAAAGGGGTTTCATTGGTTTTTAGAGAATATTTTATTCGCAATCAAACCATATAAAGATCAATATTAAAAACAATAACAATTTAAACGTGTTTAGGTAAGAATACTAACGGATCAATGAATGGACCACAAGTTAAAAGCTGTTATTTGTTTATTTATTTATTTGTTTATAAAAAGCTTTTAACTTTAAAAGCTTTTACTCGATCAAAACAATTTTCTTGCAATAGATTGTTCTTTTCAAGAATTCAAGAATGACAGCTCATTTCCTCATCCATAACATACAAAAATGGCATGGCAAAAATAACTTCAACCGATCTTTAAATAAGTATTCAAACGAGCTTGTACATTTTCGCAGGGAATTGGTTTCGATAGAAAAGAAATGGCGATAATCCACTCTGCCGGCATCTTTTTCTACACCCTGGCCGGCTTAACCAAATTGCCGGACGGAAGGTATACCGGAAACCCCGTTCGGAGTCTGGTGTGCCTCGGTAATCGTCCGTCTGTTTACTAAACAAGACTTCGACACGTCCACTTTCCTTCCGGCAAAGGAGCGCCCTTGGCATGAAGTGTGCCAATGGGGGGTTTTAATGCTCGTCATCAGGATGCATACGAACCGTTTCACTTCCCTGTCTGCTAAATTGTTGCAAACCTCCTCGCATTTAACAGCAAGATTTCTTTCTTTCAAAACAGAGTTTAACCTATCTTCTCGATGGGCACAGGGAAACTTTAAAGTCCTGTCCCCAACCCAAAAGAAGACTCGACCGGGTATGGAAATCGGGGTATTTTGTGTACCAAATGGGGTCCTGAAAATGGGGCGAAGCTTTTCGTGTGTCCATTCTGATCTCGAGTGAGCTGCAGGAGAGCAAACGGTGGGAGAAACTATTGCAGCAATTCATTTGCCACCATCCTGAACTTGTTTTCCCAGTCCGGCAGTGAAGGGATGGAAGAGAAGAAAAGTTCTGTTGGATCAGCATCCTTACACCTTTCGCTTCCCTTGCGAGAGGAGGGGATTCATCCATCGATATTCATTTCTATCTTTAGAAAAAGAAAATCCCAATGGATCTCCTTTTCCTCTTTTGTGTGCTGCCCCCGTTCCCTTCCACTGGGGATGGAAAATAATTTAAAATTTTACCGATTAAATCTCTCTCGAAGGAGTTTACCTTTCGGCCATCGTCATCATCTTTCCCCCCCCCCCCCGCTCTTGGTTCCCCCGTTCGGCACCCATCGAATGACCGCCGTAAATTCGCACAAATGGCATACCTTTTTCCAGCGTTCGTTGAAAACTTCCTCCCTTTCTCCACATCCGAGGAACGGATTGGAAGCTTGGAGCATTCGGCTGGACTTTTTCTTGGCACAAAATCGACCTCAGGTGGTGCCTTTCGGATTGTGCACTTTTGTGCGCCCAGCAGAAATCAAAAGCCCGAAGAAAAGATGCCGGATTTTCTGCCAAAGTATCCTCCAGCTTTATTTCTATTTCTTTTTCGGGGTTTTGCAATGACTTTCGCAACGCTTTGTTCCGACAAGATTGAGAGGGCTTTTTGTGTTGTACATCGTTGTGCACATTCTTTTGTTGTTGTTAAGCTTTGGTCCTTTTTTTGTTGGGCCGAAAGGAAAAACAAGAAATGAAACCGAAACAAACAAATGGCCAAAAGAATGCCGTTTCGGGGCCAAGACGCAGCATTTCGAGCGCCGTTTGCGCCAAGAAGCAAAGGGGCTTATGGGTGAAATGAAAAACGATAAAGAGAGATGAGGAAAAAAAATGAACGCTGGGATGATTTTACAAAGTTTGTTGCGAAGTTTTTCAAACGTTTCCCGCGTTTTTTCTAGCCCTTTCGTACGGCGTTATCATGCTTTCCAGTCTTCTTCCATTTTTGCTGGCACGGATGCAAACAATGGATTAACAATGAGGAAACATTGCTCGGCTTTTGTTTTAAATATTTTAGCAGAATTTTGCAACTACTTTACAACGGTTTTTACTGGTGTCTTAGCGGCGTTTTTTATTGATTCCTGGGAAAAAAGCGTGCTCTTTTATTATATATTTACAATGCGAGCACCTTTTTTTGCTCCTCAAGGGAACGAAATAACTGTTTCAACATGTTTCATATATTTGTGTAGTTTTTCATATCACATCAAAGATAGCTTAGCTGAATACAAATTTGGTTTTGAACTTTATCCCGAAATAGATTTTAAATTACTACATCCCTGAAGCATAGATTTAAGTCAATTTTATTACGGGAAACT
Organism: Anopheles ziemanni; assembly: GCF_943734765.1. Taxonomy (NCBI): domain Eukaryota; kingdom Metazoa; phylum Arthropoda; class Insecta; order Diptera; family Culicidae; genus Anopheles; species Anopheles ziemanni. The sequence goes on along the minus strand of NC_080705.1, from coordinate 32,109,054 downwards.
TCATGAATAAAGGACGAGCAAGGTTTTGTATTTCGGCTTCGGTATCATTTTGATAAGATTGAGAAAAAATATTTCGAAACAATAAATATCACTGTTCAGTATTTAAGTAAAATATTTTATCGGTAATCTTTACGGTTGTGTTCATCAATTAGATTTCTCGTTAAATTTTTCACATTTTTGTTTATTTTTAACAGAAACCATTCAATTGGAAGCTAAATGATGTTAGAAATATAATCGTAAAAAAACTTTTCGTTGCCAAAAAAAGTTGAACTCATCGCCATTTTGAAACTCGCACGTGCTTGTCTACTTCCTTATCGCTGATAGGTGCGCTCATTACCGATCGGCAGGAGATAAAGGCGTCCAAAAAAGGGAAAATTGAAAAAAACCTCAGGCATAACGTTCACAGGGGGTGGATGGAACAAAAAACAAAAAAAAAAAGAAACGGACAAATCATCAAACACATACCCTGGGTTCGCTAAACCACTCCCTCGGCGCGCACGGAAGGAGCAAAATGCATCCGGCTGGCTCCAGCCCCACACTGCGCGTACGGTTTTCCCAAGCGGAAAGTACATAATGCATTCGCCAGGGCCGGCAGTTTGAGTAATCGGGGGCCGTATCGGCAATTTTTCAGCAAAATCGCCCAGCACCACTATTGCAGTTCAATGGAAATGGAAAATCATCGTTGGCGCGTGGGTGGAAAAATATCCGTCAATATTGTGCCGTCCGTTTATGGTAATATGTTCCAGCCTTCCGTGGCAGTTCCCTCCCCGGGTTCCTGCCCACTCCCGTGTGCCTGCCCCGTTGGCGCTGTTTGTGGAGAAAGTGCTCGATTTATATTCATGACGATGGTCGCTGTTGCCTTCCGTGCGTGCGTCTGGGTATGTGTGTGCATATGTATTTTTTTCAATTCTCCCTCTGTTGTCTTTTTTCTCCCCACTCTCGATGGAGGAGGAAAGCATCAGTGTAGCTTTTTCCTTGTTTTTTTTTCTTGTTCATTTTTCCTCCCGATGATGGCGGTCGCCGTTGCCATATAGCAACCGCGCGGCGAAGGGACGCACGAATCGCGCCGTGCGAAAAGTGCGTGTCCACCGCATGCAACCCTCCCACCCCGCTCCCTCTCCCCAGGGCTCCACACGCATAGGTGGGCCCGGTTTTTCAATCGTACCACACACATTCGGCCAACGACGCGGTGCTCTTTCACGCATGCGAGGGAAGAAAAAAACAGGCCCTGGCGCGTCGGGCGTTCGGCAGGAAAGAACTCTCGATCTCGAAACGAAACACAAACCCACTCTGTCTCGCAGACGCACACCGAACACCCAACGAATGCCACGTCCGCGGGCACGTCCTCTGATTCGTCGGAATCGGAGCCATCCCCGGGAACGGGCGCTTTCCTCGAAAAAAGGAAAAACGAACTCGCCCCAACCCACCATACCCAGCCTCAGGGGAGGGTGGGGCAGCAAACGGTCAGTAAAAATACAGCAAGTGCGTGACCGTCCGTCGTGTTGCATCGCGAATATGAAAAGGATGGAGCGAAGGACGCGCGCGCCAACGACGACAACGACGACGACGACGACGACGGCGATGATGGCCAGGACATTCGCCATCCGGAATACGGTTTACTCTCCGGGACCACCGGGAACCGCCTGGAACAAAAAAAAGCCAGTAGCGATTCGAAACAGAACGGAGCAAAAGTGAAAGCAAAAAAAAAAAATACGCCCACTTTTCACCACGGACCCGTGACCTTTTTTTTCTATCCTCCGTCCAATACGTAACGGTTTCGTCCTTTTCATCCTGCCCGTATTTTTTTTCCAAATCGCTACGCAACAACGATGCAACGAGCACCACCGAGTGTGCGTGCGTGTGTGTGTGTTTGTCTGTGGGGTGGCCGTTTCCTATCATCGGCTGGCCGTTATCTGTACACCGATGGCGAGAGGGATGTTTTTTTACCCACCCAGCTCACCTCCCACCCCTTCCGACATTTTCCTTTTATTGTGCGTCTCGTTTTTTCGCAGCGATTTTTCTCGCTCCGCCAACCTCGATTTTAGCTGACCACGGCTCTCTTATATCGTAGCGCACAGACACACACGTATCGGAAACACCTAGAGAAATACTTCTTTTTTCCTTTGTGTGCTTGGATCCTTGTTTTTTTTAAACATTCTCTGTCAGTGTTTTCACGGTTGCTATGACGGTAGTAAATGAGGAGGAATGAAAAAAACGGGCTCGCGTGGTCTTGCGCGATATTTCATCGCTGTTCAGCGTAATTTGGAAGTTTTTTTTCCCCACTTTTGCCCCTGTGTTGTTAATTTTTTTTCCTCCCGTTAACACGTTCGACCACGAGTTTGTTTCCGGTTTTTATTTTTTTGTTTTAAATATCAACCAAGTCCCCCGATTGGCTGACCGTTATCCTGGCGGGGAACCGATAGAAATGAACCTGTTTAAGGTAAACAAGCAGTAGAAAAAAAGAATATTCTCTTCAAAGTATATAACATTTTCGAATCAAGGTTGGCTTCCCCGAATACGATTCCTTTCCTGCCGGAGTTGCCGGCGCTTGGAGGTGTCGATGGCAGTCCATCATCGGCGAAACGCTGGGGTTTGGGGCGGGGAAACAAAATGGCCCTCGAGCAAAGTATGCAAGTGTTAAGTGGTCGATTCAACCTCAGGGGGAAGGGCTAGGGTTGGTCCAGCTTCCTCGCATTAATCGGCACTTCTTTCCCGGCTATAAGTTGGAGCAGGAATGATTACATTTCCCAGCAAGCAACCCGTTTTCTTTGAATGCAATCGTTCCGCTCGTTACAGTGTTGGATGCATTTTAAATACATTGCAGTGGATAAAAGTAGAAAATACCGGCGTTGGGAATGCAATTAACAAAAACATTCTAGGCTGCATTTGTTCAAAGGATTTTTTTTTCTCTCTGATCGATGAACGTTATTCGATTTGCAAGATTTCGATTAACGGAGATTTTTTTTTTCGAACTCGACCAAAAAAGTTAAAGTTGAAGCTTTAGTTCAACGATTTTTATTTCATACGATATATGACCCACATAATCATTAAGGTGCATACTGTTGGAAAATGGTCAGATATACAATTGGTAAATTTTTTACTAAAGGCCGATTATCCGAACATAAAAAATGAATCAAATGCAGAGTTGTTTAACAAATAAGATGGCAAATAATAAAAAACAATTATTTCATGTCATTAACCCAAATAAAGAGCTTAATACTCAGAAAATAAAAGATATCACATAAAAGTCAAGTTCAAAGTAAAAGTTTTGAAAAGAAAACCCACTATCTTGTCAACTTTGAACAACAAATACCTATTCGATATGTTACTTTAGGTAATCTCGTTTATATTGAAAATATTTAAAACAACAGCAATCCAAAATTCTATGCCGGGATTCCCATATCAAACAGACTGCTGCAATTAGTTGGTTAAACACTGTTCCCTCGATGGAGGCCCGTCTCCTTCGGCGACCTTAAAAAGTGTACCGGATTCCTTTCGCCTCAGTTTGACTTTTAACGTAGTACTGGCCTCAAACCAACCGGCTTAGCTTTCCCTTTCGCTAGGCTTTGTTGTTGCGTCGACTGAATCCTGGTGTACCACACAGGCATACACACGTACACAAAGATGCACACTCGTGTGCCGGAGAACGCGTCCTCTAACGCCCCAGACTACCGGTGGTATTGCTGCAAAGGATACCGACCAGGTCCGCACTTCCCGTACTTCGAACGTCGAACCGCTTTCCCTAAAGTCTGGCACGTTTGCCGAACATTGCCGGACATCGTCCTCGGTTGCCTACGATGTTGCAGAAGGCTCAGCGAGTGCCGATGGGCCATTGGGAGCGGGAAAGGCTCGTCCCGATGGTCCTTTCTTTAAACGGGGCTATAGACAATCGAAACGTGCGATGGTTGAAGAGAAATGCACACAAACACACACACACACACAGGGAGGGAAATGGTACCGTTGGATGAAGCGTGCAGGAGACCTTCAAAATCGGAGAGACCCACATTCGGTCGCCGACCAAACGGCACACGGTCGAGTGAACCGGAAGGTCCTTCAGAGGAATTTTTTTTCGGTTCCCCGTTTTACTTCCGTTTCTCGTTCCAGATGGCACACATTCCGCTCCCGGTGGGGGTTGTACTCACACAGGAAGCCGGATTTTACTGCTCCACACCCCGTGTAACGGGACATCGGTACGAGGAAGCAATCAAGGAGCATTCACTTGAAGAATTTACCTTTCATCGGGAAGAGGGCCTTTTTTCCTTCTTCTCAATTTCCCTACGAACAAACAACCGTTCAACAAACATCTGCTGAATGGTGAATTAAAAAAAGGACGTCTGGTTACTTTCTTCCCAGCACCAAACCGGCCGACCGTCGGTTCAGATCGTGTACGTGTTTCCCGATGCATCGCTCGGAAGGAGATTTCCCAGCCCTTTCCCAATTGATCCCCGGGTTTCGGTCACGGTTCGGTCGGTTCGCTCGTTAAAGCCACCGCCAGCCAGGACTTCCGCCGGTGGTTCCGCGAACTTTGCCTCCCCCCATCCCACCCTTCCTTGGTGGGTGGAAGATGGAAGAAGATGAGGGAAAGCGTCTTTTTTAAACAACCTTTTCTCGCTGGCACTGGTGTGGCCTTTTTTTAAACAACCTTTTTTAAACAACTTTCAATTGCTTCAAAACCGCGCGCCGAGAAGCGCGACGACGGCGGGCTCAAATGGGCGCGCGAAGGAAGATGGCTATGGGGGTGGGAGGGTGGAGTGCGGTGGCAATCTTCTTACCCAACCCCATCGTCTTTTCCCACATTCCGACGGAGGTGGCACACGTACACCAACACTTCGAGGCGTCGAGGCATCGCGCGCGCGTGTTTCTGTAGATAGTTTTGCCATCGTCCGCGCCTTCCTGGTGTAGGTGGGTTGTATGTGTGTGTGTGAGTGTCGATGGTAGTTTAGAAGCTAGTCGGCCCTCCCAACCACCCCTCAGCTGCTGGCGAAGCTTCTCTTCCCTTAAAATAATAATAAATACCGTCGACGTCATCGCCGCCGGAGGATGGGCGCTTCTCCACGTGCCATACATCACCACGTTGGTGGCCATTCTTTAAGCTGGAAAGGGGTGAGGAAGAGGAGGAGAAAGGATGGAAGGGATGCTGGCAAGGAGCAGGAGGATTTGATGGCCGGGCGGTAAAAGTCCTGGGGTTAGTTCGGTGTGGAACTAGCTGACTTTATGTGTTACTCTTTCCTGTTCTTTCCTTTTTAGCTCACTTTATCGTCTGCTCTCCCTCTCCCACTATCTGTTTCTCTTTTGTTCTCTCTCTCTCTCTTCCCGTCTATCTTTCTCCTTCTTTTATTCTCTTTCTCTTTTAGTTCTCTTTTCCCATCTCTCTTTCTAAGCATCTGAGCATTGCTTTACGAAACACGGTGGAATTGACGGGCTGGCGCGGTTTACTATTCTGTTCGGCGGTTGTTTCTATGTGTTAGGCAGGAGAACGGTGTTCGCGCCGCGCCGTCATGGAAAGGATGCTGGATGGCATGGGGGCGAACTGGAGCAGCATGGGATGTTGCCCATGTTGCAACTTTCTCCCGCTTCCCCGACCTGGTGAAGGTGCGTAAGCGAAATTCGATCAACATGTGTTACAGTGAGTCTCGGTTTGCAACGATGTGGTTTCATTTTACCCCCCGTTTTTTTACCATATGGTGTGATACTAGCGATGCAAGTGGAAGTGATGGTAAAGCACATTTAATTTTCTAATTTAAACTACATAATATGATAAGGTGTATTTACAATAAAGGTAACACAGAATTTTTTTGATAAACTTTATGAAATAAACATCGACATAATAAGGTTTTTTTAACTTTAACTCAACATTTTCTAACTTATGCTGGTCACAGCAACTTAAAAAGTTGAGAGTTTAGTTTAACCCAAAATTTAATATTAAGTGTCAATAGATTTGTAACATGAATGTTGGTTTTTATACTATTCAATATTAATTGTAAACTGATGTCCTTTCAAAACACAAATATAATGAAGAGTGCATTGCTTTTTTGTCATTTTTTCTATCATTACAAAGCGAAAAATGCACAAACGCTGAGAATATAAAAGAGGAAAACAATTTTAAAAATTTCATGACAATTGAAAACACCTTAGTTTCAACAGTGAGATCCTGATAAAAAAAATGTTGCAAATGTTGGTGATTCACATCTATTGACGTTCTGGGGAAAACAAACAATCATTTGCTTTTTGTTTTTGATTTTTATCTTTTTTTAGCTAAATAAGTAATGAAGTCGTCAAAAGGATTAAAATACTTCTTCAAACCATGACACTCGACGTCGAAATGCTATTCCTTTCCACTCAGAATGCACAGCAGAATGAGCAAATCGTGCGATAAAAAAGGGCGAGGGCAAAATGTTCCCCCCATTTGGCATGCGAAAACGCATTGAAATCAAAAAGATGACGGTTTGGTGTGACTCCTGGATGACGTGCGGTACAGTGCGTCGAGTTGAGCCAGTGGACAGGGCACGTCGGACCACTCCGGAAAACGGTTTCGGTCCGGCTTCACTCGAGTCCCGGCGGGTTCGATTGTTGCGATCGAAAGGATATGTGTGTATACCGAGTGTATGTGTCGAGGTTGGGGTGTTGGTGAAGGAGTCTTTCTTCCCGCCTCCGTCCACCTACACTTTACCGTAAACCAGCTCACTCACGTTTTAATCGAGTATCATTTCAAATATCGTCATGAGTGCTTCCTGCGTGCGTGTGTGTGTGTGGGTGCGTGTAGTTTGATGGCTCGGCGGTAAACAGGAAAAGTTTTGCAACGGAGTATGGGGATAAACCGTGCAAAGATGTGTGCGTTTGTATGTATGCTTCCATCGGGTGTGCGTGTGCTACTGCTGCTGCTGTTTAGAGGTTTAGAGTTTGTGTGCTAATGAGCGAACGCAGCGACGGTTTCTACCGGAAAACCTCGCGCCCTTTAACATTCCCGTCAACCCCCCGAGCTCCCTTCACACCAGCTCTCTCCCTCCTCCTCCTTCAGCAAGCACATAGCGAACAACACCCACCGGGCGGGCGCTGCTTGTTTAGAATTTGTGGTTGAGGGAACATAAAGCGACTACGATTCCGAAGGGTGGTTAGTTTTAGATCTATTGCATGTGTTCTCCCACTTTCACTAATATAAATACGCACCGCCACACGCACTAAAAAATATACCACCCACACACATACACACCCACACATGTGCATACACATGCGTAAGGCTCGTAGATACATTGGTCGCATGCAGATTCGCGAGATTTTGCGAGCCCATTACCATCACTATCATTGTGCCCCATAATCATCATCACGTCCCCATTGTGAACCGAACGCAGGGCTAGTAGCACACATAAACACATACATACACGCACGTCCTCCCATGCTCGGTTTTTGCCCATTCCATCACCCATTGTCTCGGTCTCTTTTTTTCGCGAGCCTTGGCGGCGGTGTTGCCTTTCATTAAAAAGCAGAAACTATACATATTTCTAACATTCCCTTCCGGCCAACCGAAGGGTGAGTGGGAGGGTGTGTGTATGTGTGCGTTTTTTGTGTGTTTGGGGGTGAAGTGAGGATAGTTTTAACGGCAGACAAGAATAACAACAACAGGAGGCAAACAGACAAACACATAAAAAAATGTGGCCCGGGAAGCATAGAAAATAATAACAGCTCCGAACAAACAATTCGTCCGGGAGACCGCTTCCTACTAGCCCCGGAAAGGATTTCCCCAGTACCGTGTGTCAGCCACCTCCCTGCTCGTTATTTTTCCAACCATCTCCCTTTCCTCCATTCCAGTTAGTTTAGAAACTGAAATAATTTCCAGGTTCAAGTGAACCGTCACTCCCGGCTTTGGTGAGCTCTTGGACGCTCGGGAAAAAGAAGTGGGGAAAATTAAAATAGCGTCAGGAAAATGTGCACTACTCCCACCTCGAGGGGGGTTACGGGTGTAAAGTGGTCTTTTCCACTGGACCGAAATCATTATCTATGTTCGCGCGGGAACGAATGGAGTCGGGATCTCTGGAGGGTTGTACAACATCCACCTGCTGGACTTTTCCTCGCTGGCGACAAAATCTCCCCATTGATTGGTACATTTTTCTCTCAACTAAAAGGGACGGTTAAGTTAAACTTTTCTCTGCTACTTTTGAAATGCTTAATTTTCCTGTTTGGGAGCTTGTTTTCCATGCGTGCATTAGAGTTACGGTGGGATGCAATTATTTTCCCCATGTATGTTTTAAAAATTACCTTACCCTCTTTTATCGCTGCTTAGTTCTACCACCAACCACCTTTCCTTAAGCCCATTGATCTCTATTAAATTATGTGCGTTGGTGTATGTCCGGGCTGCACATCCGGGCGGCGGTTGCGGCGGTTGGACTCGAGAAAAACCTGAGGCAAAATCCATTATTTATCGCGAGAATTAATATAAATAAAATCTATATTGCAAGCATCCCGTTTACCCCCCCTCTCTTCTTCCCAGAAAAACTGCATGACTGCGCCCGTCCAGCTGCATCGCTGGAGTTTTCTTTCGTGTCATCGAGTGAAGGGTGGGTCCATGTATATCCTCGTTTATCTGGGAGGTGTCCGGTCGCGATGTGCCCGGTCGGTGCACACTATCGTGCGATGCGCATCGTTTAGAAACCCCCTCCACCGTCCGTTTGTCTGTCCACCGGGACTCATCCCCGGGGGGGGGTGCGTATGTGTTTCCCACCCCAACCCGCCTTTTTTGTTTTACTGTTTTTGTTCTTTGCTCTGTTGAGCTCTCTCGACTCGGCCTGGTCGCGTTTGTTGGTGTTGAAATAGATGGAGTTAGTATTTTGTATGCTTTTATTTCCTTTTTTTTGTGCCGCTCGTGCGTTTCATCTGTAAAATTATTTTCCCTTTGGCCAGTAGTGGGGAACAGTGTTGGGGGCTTGGGGAAAGCTCATAAAACACACTGGCTCGCAGCGTTAGCTCTCATCCCGGGAAGAAGGGGTCTTGGTGGGGTAAGCGAGGGATGGGGGTTGCGTGTGTCATTCGACGGAAAGGCCACCAACCCAACAATAGGCAAGGCACTCGGATCCAAGCCCAGACGCAGGACGGTGCGTGCATGCACACAGACATACAGAGGCCCTGTCTAATTGTTTTCGTTTGCCCGCGGTCACGAGGGACAGAGGGTGGTGAGAGCTGAGGGAATGGGGGTAGCCCGGGCGGTTCGTGCGTTTTACGCGCGGCCGGTGGTCTGAGGTTGGCGCGGTTTTTCTGCCGCTAATTCTAATCAATAGGAAAAATCGAAATTTGCCTACTAAGCGGTAACGGCCGGGCAAACAAGCCACACAGTGCGTCGGGAATACGTGTGTTTACCGTGGCGGCAAGAGGGTGGAACTGCGACGACGAGGATGCAAGTGAAAAATGGTCCTGCTCAGTGAGGCGGGCACATAAATGTTGGATGCAAAAATTAACGCCACTGCATCGAACGGCACATCAAAAGGGTGTTTTGAGAAAATAGAAAAAGATACAGCTGTGCGATGTCGTGTTTCGTTTTAGTTACCAGAAAGAGAAAGGGAGCGGAGTGGAGAAAAAATAAACACATACACCAATCCCACATCAACGCACCGGGGGATTTGTTAGGTCTCTTCCGGGGTCGGGTAATCACTATCGCAAAATTGGCGACATGAATCGAAAGTAGTACCCGTTGCCGTTGGGAGCTAAAATATCATACATATTGAAACCCGCTGAAAAATACTTTTAATTGAAACACGAGCTTGGCATGCACTGATGGAGGCGCATGGTGTATTCATTTTATCCAATGGAGACGCCCGGTGGTTGAGCTTAGTTATTCCCAAATAATTAATTATTGTATTGGAAGAGGAAGAAATGCTTGTTTTAAAAACATTTTTGTGGAGAAAACTATGTTTTATGAGTTATTTTAATATGAAACAAGTGTTTCAATAATTCAAATATATTTGTCAACTGTACTTTCCCACTTCTTGGCAGGATGGTTATTTCTATTTTGTCGGACGCCAAAAATGTACTTCTTTAACTGACATTATCAGCACGGCCCGTAGAAGCGCGAGATACTTTTTCCCTCCATGGCGATTTCCTTCCGTACCCACCGGTCGCCGGTTAGGAAAAACGAGTCCTGCTGCCAACGCCGACCCGAGAGTGTGCATCCCGTAATTAAGAAAATTTTAAAATATTCCAAAGCTATAATTTCCACCCATCATTCGCCAGCGGAGCGAAGGCAAATTGAATGAAGCTCTGCTCGAGGAAGAAAAGGAGCGGTGAAGAGCAAAAAATAAAAGGCCAAACCCAGACGTATACATAGCTCGTTTGCCACGGATACAATTACGTACACCGATAGGTGCGAGCGGCAGGGGGGGAAGGGTACGACCAGGGGACTACTGGCCGGGACGTTTGTTTTTCCACGATCCGTTGGCGAGTGCGAAAGGTTTCGGCGTTCATCTCCATTTTGTTTGTTCGTTTCCGTTTCGATGGTGAAAATTTGTTCTTAAAATGAAAACTCCTGGGAACCACCTGAGGTTTGAGGCGGGTGGAACAAGAAAGAGAGATCGGAACGCTTGCACTAGCTGGGTGTTTATTTTTCGTTTCTATTTCCCTTTTGCCATGGAAAATACTCAAACCGTCCAAGTTAAACTTACACAAAAAATGTCGGCAAAAAAAACAGAAGCTGCGATAGCAAAATGAATGCCAGGCGCGGAAAAAGTTCAACCTGATTCGAGCGGAAGGATGGAAACAGAGTACCAGATAAAAAAATTGTACAGACCATCTCAAAACACACACAACCCAGCAGGACATTCTTTGCGGGGCCAAAACGTGATGGAAGAAGGATAGAACGTAAAAGAGTAAGCGAGAAAATGAATCGGAAAGAATGTTAAGGATATCAGAAAATGAAAAACCATCTTCATTGAGGGACGGGCACAAAAAAAGTAGGGAGTTTTCTTGGCCGTTGGCGAAGAGACCCTTAGAAGCTCTTAGAACGGCGCAAGGATAAAAGGGAAAAACAGCAAAAATACCAACATCCACAACAGCATCAAGAGCTTCGTTGCGAGCATGCTGTCAGATAAAAAAAGGTGTTTAAATAACAAAAGTGTACGATATTTTCTTCCTCTCTCTTCCCCATCGGATTCTTGCTGTTTGGAGTCAGTTCTATAGCTTGAGCTGTTTCAAACACTGAGCTCATGTTTTTGTTTGTGTCCACGCTAGTGTCTCACTTTTTATCTGTTTCGCTCCAAAGAAGCCTATCGAAACAAACACCAGCAGGAGGGGTTTTCTTTGCCTTACCATTTCCAGTCCAGTACAAGGATTTTCTGTGAGTTTGGTTCTTTCACGAGTATGGATTTTTTCTCCTCCTTTTCAATTTATCTGTTCGTGTTTTCTTGTTAGTTTTCGTTGGGAAAAACTTGCCTTCCTTATATATTTCCCCCATTTTGCATCCCTATTTGACGCTCGACCATCCGGGGTTGTGGATTTTTATATACTCTGTAAGGCAGATGGGCTTCGAGGAAAATGACAAAAATAAAACAGGCATCATTTGTTCTTGTTTCCCGAATCGAAGCAAGCTGAACCGAAAGGATGTCATGACAAAGGAAAACGCATGGGCGAGGAAGTTTTTAATATTGTGCCACCTTTATCTCACGGCGTTCGGTTTTTCCTTCGAACTGGTCGTTTTTCATGCCTACTCAGAGGTAAAATATGCTCCAGCTAACAAAGTAAATAAATCGATGGAAGAACGAATAATATGAGACGTAAAAATATGGAGCTTAAAACCGTTTGGCAAGAGAATGGCTGGAAAATATTAAAACCATTGACGATTTTGGCGACAATGTTGGCAGATGGAAAAAGGTAAGCGAGAAAATTTTTACTGTGGAGTGTAACAATGGCACCAAAAGAAAAAAGGAGAGCAAAACGACACACCTCCACGGCTCCATCCTTTTGGGTTGGTACCATAAAATAACTTTACGTCGCTTAAAACGTTATAACTAGGGACAGACAACTCTTGGGTTTTTTTTTGCCTATAACCGGGTGAAGCGAAACGGATAATGAGCAGGACACCATAGCTAAGCCATACAAAAAAGAGCCGTATATAATGTGTGTATTTGCGAATGTAAGGAGGAAAAGAGAATAATAAAAAGTGTTGTCCCCTCGGCGCTGCTGTGATGGAAAAGCAGCTGGAGGTGGAAAATGCAGAAAGAAACTTTAAACTGCAACCAAAAAGGAGGAGAGAAGGGTGGGTGGGTTGCACGGGAGTGGGTTTATGGCGACTTCCGTAGTGTTATAACCTTAATCCAGACTCTCCCTTGTCGAGCTTTCAATTACTGGCGAAAAAGTTATTCTTCCAAGTCGGACCGGACAAGGGAAACGGGAGGATGAAATAAAAATAGAAAAGAACTCGCTCGGTGTGACTCTCTTTCCTCGCGCTTGCTTCAAGCTTGTGCTTGGTGGTACATAGATGGGGTTGTTAGCAGAAAAAATGAATCCTGCCGAAGTTAAGCAAGGGCCATAGAGTAATAAAGTTTGAAAACAATTTAAAATTTTTCGATACACGGAAAACGGGCAGCGTCGATCTACTCCGTTTTCCCATCCTTTTAATGCCTGTGCAAGTAAAAAGAGTTTGATGAATTATTTATTTTAATTGAAGATGACCATATGTGGCTCACACGCACACACACACACATACATACTTATTCTAAACCATAGTTTGCTGGACAGAGTGTTCAGCGGAAGGTTCGTGGTGGAAAAATATGGCATACAATGATAATGCCAGTGCCGGAATGGGATTCAAAAGCAGACGAAGTTTCCCTCCCACTCCCTCACCATGATATTTCCTACATCCTAGAGCGAATCCCAGACGAAGTGGAGCTAAATCCAAGCAAGTCCGAAACCGGAGCAGCAAAAAAGTGTAAGTACATACAATGAAAACCGCTCCGAAGCAGGTTGAGGTGCTGAAAGAGAAATATTCTTTATATACTGCTTCCTGTTATTTTTTTTGCAAGTTATTCCACACAGTTTTTTCCGGACATACGAACGACCGGAATAGGAAAGGGGGGAAAAAAGCTGCTGCTCCGACATCGTTTATCGTTTGGTGCAGCATCCCGAAATCGCCACTCCAGACTCGAAGCTTCCATTCCGGTTTCGTAGCGTTTTGGTTCACTTTTTTTTACCGACGAACGGGGGTTTTTTTTGAACCGAAATACTTCCGCTGACGAGAGGAAAACCCTAAATCATAAGAACGCGATAAGGTTGGAACATTGTGAAAAATATGCAACGAAAACGGATAATGTAGTTTTCATTCCATTTACATTTTTTGGTGCTGGTTGATATTTTTATCATTTTGACCAGCAAAATATTTTTTACGGAACTTAATAAAACTGTACCATGAAAATATGTGCTCAGCATGAAAATTCGTGAAATGCCATTTATTTTAAATACTGTAAAATTTAAATAATCTAATTTATCTGACACCGCAAATTCCCAGACAAAATATAGAGCTTTCGGAGTGATTTTTCGTACACTTCCATAAACCCACTCCGTGAAATGGACGCGACTCATACTAAATTAATCCTCATCATGGAAACCTCCCTCGGTTGCGCTCGTCAATTTTTCACATTTCAAAGCAGAGTACACTTTTATGATTTAGCAACTCTGCGAAAGCGAAACATCGGCACGCTCTTCGTCCAGGGCGAGGGCGCCTTTGCTTTACAGTTTGCGGAGCATTTTGCGTAAAAAGCTTCCCTCCCGGTCGGGCGGTGACATTTTTCAAATGAAAATATTCTATTACTCTCGTTCTCGGACCGTGTCTCAAGCGACACCCGAAACCCCCACCCCAAAGAACCCCTTTTGGAGGGTGGTGAAATGTTATTTTAGCAATAAATATCCCCGCCGTGGACACAAAGCACAGCACAGGAAAGGAGACTCAGCTCGAGAGTTGAGCAATGAAAATACGATAATGACAGTGGAGTTGATGTTGATGTCGTCCGAGACTGTGCTCTGCTTACGCCGGCGCGGGGAAGAAACAAAAGAACCTGCCCAAGGTTTGGGGGCTGGTTGGGCGGTTGAGTTTTCCATTTTTCCATTTCGTTCACTTTGTCACTCGTCGCCCCGGGGGGCGGGACGGGGCGCTGAGGCGGCCTCAGGTGTGGGTTATCGGGTCCGATCGGTTGAAAGAAACCTTTCATCGGGTCTTGTGCTGTTGGTCTTGCGACGAAGAAAGAGTTGATGATTGCATTGACGATGGCTGAAGAGGGAGACGACGATGATGATGATGATGATGGCGATGATGACGTTGGTTTAGCGACCATTGACGACGATGGGTTCACAACAGTGTGCAGCGGATCATTTTTCCTCAAAGCTATTTTTCGCTCTCCGCTCCAATTGCAGGCTCCCATTTCCCACTAGTGTACCGATTTTCCATTTTCTTTCCCCGGTCCCCACTATTGGTTTCTTTTTTTTCCAGTACACTCCACAGAGTACTCGGGGTTGGTGCTGTTTTGGGTGGTCCGACAGTTTGTATTAATTTTCACATTTTCATTTACCATTTGCATTTTCTACCCCTTTCCACCGTGGGAAGCGGGAAGTCCGAGATAAAGGCTAGAGGACCCGAGGGTGGAACATCTAAGAAGTGGAAATGATGGGATAAAATCCATCCAAGTGCAGACGAGCAGGGCGAGTCAGCGAAAAGTGAAAGAAAAGAGAAAAATTAATTTATTTCTCGCTGAGTGAAACAAAAATTGAGAAAAAAAACAACAAACAAAATGGGAAAAACTGAACGAAAAAAGCTCGCCGAGCGTCGTCGTTGGTGGTGGTGGGGTTTTTCCGACCTCTCCCAAGCAAAAGTTCCGCGCCGGGAATAACTTCAGTGTGGGCGACCGAACGATGAGCGGAATTCGGGTGGGAGGATGAAATCAGAATGGTCAAAGGTGGGCCTTGATGATGGGAGGAGAGAGAAAGCGAGAGAGGGGGGGGGGGGGGGGAGAAAAAGCAAGCATTTGATGAGACGAGGAACACCTTGAGCCGTCCGCGGACCGAGGTTCCATCCAATCTAACGTTTTCTCGATTTTCCCATTCTATTTTCCAACATAAAGGAAAACGCAGGGTATGGGGAGAGGATGTGGAGGGGGGGGGGGGAACACTATCGTCCTCGGATGGACCAGAAGCAAACTTTTCCCGTCCGTTGTTGTCCTTTTTCTACCGGAGGAAGGTTTTTTTTTCTCGGTGAATGTTTCCGCTGTCACTCACTTGCACTTTGCCGGAACGGAGAGTTGCGGCATGGGTATGGGTGGAAAAAAGAACAAACATTAACGCAAACGTACAAAAAAGGAACTACCGGGCATTCGCTTAAAAACTAAGGAACGAACGGACATCTAGGTCGCCAGGATCGAGGAGCCAGCGAGGCCGGGGGAAGTAAGTATAAATTAAAGTTGGTTGAATATTAAAAAGGTTTCATCTCTGCACCCTCTAAACGGGTCAGCTCACTTCCTGGCTGCCGGGAAGGGAGGGAGATTTTTGCAACGGCAGCTTCGGCTTGGGAAAAAGATAACCCTGGCCGGGGCACATCGGTGTGGGGAACGGCAACCCGAGCACTGCTGTGAACACATAAACTCTTTTAACGTTCAACAAAACACGCCTTTCAATCTTCGTTCACTTTTTCTCACGTTGCTCGAGTCGGAGCTTCCGGGTTTAAAACTGGCGTCCTTATGGGAAATGGCCTTCGGTGCGCATTGAGTTTTAGATCGTCGTTGATACAAAGGTGATGCAATTGGTAGTGCCCGTATCGGTTTCAAACCCGCTCAGAAAGTGTTCACCTGTTGGCCAAGAGTCCTCAGAGAATAAACGTGCGTCCATTAGCAGCTCTTAACCCTCACTTTGTGAGTGTTTTAATCGATTAAAAATTCTCAAGGTGTTTAACGAGACGTAGACATTTAAGATGTTCATCTCCTTAAACGTTGCTCAATCCTTGCGTTTCCACTCGTAAAATACCCGTTTTCTTATGTGATTCGTGCAAGTATAAACTTGTTACGCCTTCATTAATTGCGGCCATTCTGCCGAAAGAAAAATACTCTTCGGCCATGGCACGTTGTCATTAGGGGACGAAATAAAACCGAACTAGCGCTACATTTCCCCATCGTTAATCGGGTAATGGCATTTTGCAGTGGACAAGACACTTGCGCTCCGTGCGGGAAATTGTGCATTTCCCCATCATGCCCACTTTCGGTGGCATCAATTCCGGTCCAGTTCGGTTCTGGACGCTCGACGCGCCATGAATTAATTATCTTTCCTTCAATTAAATTCAACTTCGCGCAATGTTGGGTTGATGCGTTGTTTTTTTGCCTGTTCGTCCGCGTAATTACGTTACCCTAATAGCATTTTTTGGTGATTTTTCTCAAGTGTTTCTCTTACTCCCGCACAATTAGAACAAAAAATCAAGTGGACGGTTTTGGAGGCGCTAGGTAACGTCTTACGAATACGATTTGATGATTGGACTAATGAACGTCATTTTAATAAGAATCTTTAACGTTTTTGCTCGTTGGATTGGGTTTTTTTGAAATTATCTCAAATTGATTGCAAGATTTACTCAATTACGAAACGATTTTTACGTGTCAGTAATAATTAATTTAGAAAATCGTGAAGAAAAACATAAATAAATGTGTTCAGTACACGTTTTCAATATTTTTGACTCTAAGCTTTGGTACAAACGGAAGATTTTTTTTCGTTTCTTTAAAAAATTACAGTATTTCCTCCTTCAGTTCTTCTGGTCTCTAATTATTTTCCGTTGATTTCCGTACACCGAACCAGTCGGGCGTGGAATTGAGGGTTTTGCTCACCAGCCCAAGAGCACCGACCGGTGTCCTGCCCTCCCGGTCATCCCGCCCCACCCTGTCCACCATCCCTTTCCGATGGACAAACGACGACGATGATGAGGTTTTAATTGTGTTATTTTTTAATTAGGCAAAAAATTAAAACGTTTGTCCGCGCAAGACTTTCCGTTGCGGCGTCCATCGTCGCCATTTGGCCTCGAATCCTGCTTCAGTGCTGGGTGCTCGCCGGTCTCTCTGCCGGAAGAAGGATGTCGTCGACCGGAAGGACGAAGATGTCGATGGTTGAGTCGAGCGACTCTGGGCGGGAGATGCCCTTTTTTATATTGTTTGAAAAACTCACTTTCTTTCGTAACGAAAGCGGTAAAAAAAGCGAGCACCCAAACGAGCTCAAGTGGGCGTTCGGAGGCGTAAAAATCGGTGTCGGTGCGGGCAAACCATGCCGGTCGGTTCGGGTTTTTCCAAGTCTGGACCTGACGCATTGGTAGAACGTTGCGAGCATTGTTGTGGGCGAGTGGAGGTGGTTTTCGTAATTAAAAATAACGATTTTTTGCTCCTCTCCCGGTGCGCAACAAAATCACTTCCAATCTGGGAAGAGGTCCAACTTTTATTTTTGCTTCCTACTCTGTTCTGTTTAAACTTTTATATAAACGTGAAACTGTGGACAATGCAACATGCATACAATGTACACGGTTTTGCGCACCGTTGCCGGACACAAGTTCCGAGATGTTTGGTTGGTTTTTATGAAATTTATTCACAATCGCACGGCGTCTTCGCAGGGCTGGATGAAGCATTTAATTTAATTTATTCCCCGACCCCCGGCCACGAAAAGCATATAAAATCACAAAATATTGCACCGTAAAGCATCCATTCGGTTGCTCCGGGCGACGACAGACCGGCGGAGACAGTGGAACGGTTCCGCAGCCTGGCGCTAATTAATCAAACGGGACGTTGTCTAACGGGTTGTTTCTCGTGAAGAAATGTAAATAAAAGTATGAATCATCTTACAACAAATGCCGGTGTGGGGGGGACCGAGACCGGATGGAGGCGAGGGTGGGGTAAAAAATGTATGGAATAATAATCATTCTCCGGCCGGCGGGGGGCAGGCATCTTTGGTGTTTGGTTTGAGCTTGGCAAGTCGCAAGAAACAGCCTTCCATTACGCTCGGCTGGCTTCATCAGTCGGCAAAAAGCTCGAGTAATGGAGCCCCGGTTCGCTGGCAAACTGAACACTCAAGAAGCAAACCAGCAACGCCTTTGTAGGAGGAAAAAGCGCTGCCCAAAGTGAAGGATCTGCCAGGGGGGAAGGAAGTCCGGGTTCGGGACGAGCCAAACAAATCGGAGAAAAAATGCAAGACAGAAACAGAAATTGTTCCGAATCATAAAAAGCCCGTAGCTCTCTTTTGTAGCTTCCGATTATTTTTTTTTTTTCAAACCACCCTCCCCGCAGTTTTTCATCCCAGGCTCCAGGCCCTCTCGCCGTCGCATTTTATGTCTCAACTGACAAGCCCCAACCCTGGCCATTCCACGCCTGCCAGTTGGCTGTTTCCCGCCTTTTCTGCTCTCGGTCATTTTTGCCACCCCTCGTTCGCGTCGCATTTTCCACCCGCATGTCGTGCCGGAGCGAGGAGGTGTTTTTCTTTTCCTTTCGAAATACTCGGTGCCTTTTTCCGTATTACTTCTGCTACTGCTGTGTCCATCCATCAAAGGGCTTTGTTTGTGGTGCTTCGTTAGGGGTTTTCTCTCTGCCCGTTGCCCTGCCTCGGTGGAAAACCCCTGTGGAAGCTTCCCTTGCGCCACTGATGGCCACCACCACCTCCACCATTATGCTGAAGCCATCGAATGGACCAATGGGGAACGGGTGGGTTGCTTTTCCATTCCACAGCGTAATGGCCGTTTCTTTTTTGTTCTATTCCTTCGCTCCGACTTCTCCCAACCTCTCCCAAAAAAGGACCATCAGGACTTCTCAGGAAGGCTCGCTGCGTTTCGATAACGGGTGGAAATGGCTGGGGAGGGAAAGAAAGCGGTGGCTTGAGGCAAGAAAATGATATAAAAACTCCTTCTCCTAGCCAGACATTACAAAGAAGTGGGCGTCCTTCCTTTGACCTAACGTGACTCGGAGGTTTTTGCGCCCGTATTGCGATAAATAAATGGGGAAAATGAAGACGAACCACGCACCATTTTGTGCATTTTCGCTTCATGGAACAGAATACATAAATTTACTGGTATAGAAAAATATGGGTTCCAAAATAATGATTATCGTTTTCCACCGTATAGTTTTCAAACGAAACCGAGTCGCTTTAAGTAAATAGAATTACATACATTTTTAATGAAAAGTTTTACTTGAAATCATTATGTAAAACATTATCATTAATCCTGAGAAAAGATTTTTATTAACTATTTATTTTAATTTTTTTTATCTCTTCTCACACAGCAAAAATAAGTCGTTTAATATTACTCAGACAGCTAACATGAGACTTTTGCCATCTTTTTAGTGTCACAATTTTTTTTTCAAATAGCAAAGAAAAGGTTAAAAAGGTACACAATATTCCACTCAAGAGCAGGCAAGTTAAGTGAATTCTTCGGCAAACAATTTAAATTCGAATATATTTTATCCTACCGAAGGATATGGATTCGAATCCATGGCATGTGAAAATGACCGAATCAACTCGTCCAGTTTAAGTGAGGTGAGTTCAACTTTTTATCTCCAACCTGAGCACAACCTTGGTCGAAGTAAAAGTTTTACTCGGGACTCCTTTTATGACGATGCACGATGGGTTGCACTGCTGGTCAGCATTAGTCGTCGCAATGCTTAGACTTTTTTTTGTCGCCCGTCGGTGGTCCTTCGGGCCTTCGGTTCATCTAATGAGTTTTGGCGCAGTCCGGCCACCAATCATGAGAACCGGTTGTGGTCGAAAGTTGCGAACGTTGAACGGACGCAGCACATCTTAGTAAAAACAACCAACAACCTTGTGATTAATGGCACCTGGTGAGATTTCACAGCGTTTTGGCTCGGTGCAAAAACGCTGCAGTTTCGGACGGGTTCGAAAGTGATGAATAGGAATAATGTTGGGCGTGATGAATGGAAATTAGGGGTTGTTTGCGGCTAGACGGTTCAAAAAGCGAGTTAAATAGTCAGACGTGCAGACAGTTCATGGTTGATGGTGGGGTGGATGGGGGGAAGGTTACCAAAATGTGGAAACATTCAAATAAGTTTACAGTTTTAGCGACGAGGGAACTCATTACATAAATTAAGCAAGAAACGATCAATTAGATGGTCTAACTTAGACAATATTCAAGCTTATTTTAAGTTATGACGAAATGAACCAACGTTCAAGTCAAAGAAAACCATTACCCTTTCGGAATAATTTTCTTCATTTCGCTTTTCAAGATGCTCGATTTGACATCGACACCTGGTTACATAAAGCTTTGAATAAAAATAAAGAGAGCATCTGATTATCTCAACCATGCGATAAAAGAAGGATACAAGTTGATCAATTAAAATGTAACCGAAAAAGAAACCTCCACTGCAAACACAAGAGCCTAGGAATGGTGAGAGAACGCACAGGCACGTGTCAAGAGTTGCAATAAATCATGACGGGTATGCATGCGAAAATAAAATCCTTCCAACGGGTAAACGAACAACGTCTTCCCGCGGCCCAACTCCCGTGTGTCTGTAATTTCTCTTTTATAAACATACATTTTCCCATTTTTCGCTTGTCCTGACTTTCGCTATCATGAATCGCTGTCATTTGATCCCGCAGAGCGCATGATATGAATCAACCCTTCACAGCCAAGACAAAGTGACTTTTTCGCAAAGGAGGGGGCGGAGAGAAGAGGTGGGAGGAAAAGGTGAGAAAACACTTTCCCTCCCGAATGAAAGCGGTTTCGAGTTGTGCTTGAGCTGGCTTGAGGGAAAACTGGAAATTTTCACGTAACTTCAGTCGCTCCTTCGTTCTAACTCAACCGCCTTCGTTGCCATTCTGTATTATTTCGGTGGTGGGAAAACTTTTGTCTTTCTTTCTTTCTTCTGCCGAGGGAACGCGCCAACAATGCAGGACAACACATGGATCGTCGATGTGTCCACGGGACGCCACAGAACGAAGACGACGACGATGGCGCTTGCTGACGTAAAAAATAAGCAGTTATTTTTCAAATTATACACACCGAAGCTAACATCGGTGGCATGGCGTACCGAGCTGACTTTGCCCACCCACCCCTAGAAAGAGGAGGGGGAGGGTTTTTTGAACCGCAACCGTCTGGCAGTGGCCCGTTGGTCCTTTCTTCGTCCTTTGTTTTATTTTTTATTTCGGTAGAAAGGTGCTTCATTTCGAATTTTATTTCTGGCGAGATTTGCGGTACGAACTCCCACGAAGGGAAGCTGTGGGAAAGGATGAGATGGAGAGCGTATTGGCTTCGCAATGGTTCTTTTTTCCTCCATGTGATATTTCCACTCCTTTCCTCTCGCCCCGTGCAGTGGTTCAGCTGTGGAGCAATGGCGAGCTTAAAAAAGGTATTCGATTTCCATGGAAAAAAGAGACGCCAGCTCCCATCCCGGGTCCTTGCCCGGTGATCCTTTTACCGGCGAGTGTAGAGCAGAGGAAAGAAGGGGTTGTTGAAAAATGCGTCCGAACACCAAACCGAATCCCCTTTCGCTCCAAGGAGGATATTGTAAGCAGCATAACGTAGAAAGGATACGGACTGTTTGTTCTCATTAAATCTCATCCCGGTTGGGTTTTCCCAAAAGGAAATGTTTGGAAAAAAGAGAAATAGGAAACCGAGATGGGGGTAGAGCCGTGAAAAAGCGCAACACCAAACTGAGTAACCAAGCGATGTGGGGGAGGGGGGAAAGACAGTACGATAGGGGGTTAGTGCTTTTTCCGATATTCTATAAATTTCCCGACAGCTTCACAGCGCTCTGCTGCATTTCGGGCGTTTTTTGTATCGTTTGTTTAGCGAAATAGTCCTGCGATGTGCAGTGTGGAATTCTGTTGATTACTTTTTCCTCCATAACTCTACTAGGAAGACTTTGAATTTATAAATATAAAGTTTGAAATTCTGGTTTTACTGACGTGTCAGCAGCATATTACAATGCTGTTGGCTTTTTCTAATTCGAATTGAAAAGAAGAAGTAACATGTAGGAATAAATCCTAGTCTTTCTTAACGCTGGTATGGGAGACTTGTATAAAATATAAATTTAATAGTGGATGACAAGCTTAAAAAATTAAGACTTTAATTGAGTGTAATTTAAGGACGTTCTGCTATCCTCTCAAAATAACTTTCCACAAATAACATGTTATATATACGTCTCTTTTTTTTAAATAAAGGGACAGCAATTGTTATAAAACGTCCAATGGACCACAAATACAAAATAAAAAAAATGGATCGATAACGAAAAAAAGGATAGCAGTATGTTACGGAGCGCAAAAAAATCCTCCCGACAAGACAAGGATAACAAAATTGGCGCAGAAAGAAGGGAAATACCCACACCGGTACATTCCGACCAAAAGTCGACCGCATTCGAGCAGCAGTAAAAGCAGCAAATGGGCAAAGAGACTTGGACGGGGAGGAAATAAAAAAAAAACCAGAAGGATCTCCAAAGGTCTTCTCCTCGCTCGGCTTTGAACCACTCCCGGGGCAGGAACATGGAAAGGACGTGCGCGCGCGTCTGTGGACGCGCCACCCAAGGGGGGGAGAAAAGGCAAGGAAAGGAAAAAAAATGAAACCCAAGATATAGTGGCCAACAAAGAAGGTGGAGAGAAAAAATAGAGTATATTGCGGTCGTTGTAGTGTATCAGGGAATTATATCAGCCTTACCCGAGCCGAGCCGTTTCGTATTGCTGTCTGTGTTGGTTTCGTAAGGGTGGAACCGTGTGTGGACCGTTTGATTCGTTGTTTTTTTCCTACATACACATTTCACTCTCACCCCAGTTTGCCCCCCCGTAGGATGGGAAAATATAAAAAAAGGGAAAAGAAAGCAAACGGCCGTTGGTACAACATTGTTAGCGCCTTGCGCGTGAGCTACGGTTGCGGTGTGTGTTAACAAGTAATGTGTTGATGTGGTGCGAAGAAAAAGCAAAGAAAATGGCGTGAAATAGGAAAAGAAAAGCACGAAACAACAGAGCCACACCAAGATGGTGTTAAGTGGGAAGCTTAAGGGGTGGGAGGGGTGGAAACTCACCCATAGGAAACTCATGTAACTTAACCTGCTCCATGTTGAATTTTACAGGTCGACTTCTATTGTTGTAAGTGTCGTATCGAGCGTTTTTTTATACACAAATTTTAGCAATATGTTTATATTGTTTATGTAACTTTACTTAAAAAATAATGCAAGATGAGTATTTTTTTCCATGCTACATAAAACTGCAAAGTAACATTTTCTTCTTTAACTCCTTCCCGTTCTTTCAACTTATTTTTTGCAAAGGTCGCAAGACTTCCGCAAGGATGGTGGCAAAGAAGTTCAGCACACTTTATTGCTGGTATGTGCCGGACGGTACGATATGTGCCTCGAGCCTGTATGGGTGGTCGAATGTGAGCAGAGCGGTAGTAGGCCATCGGGAACTCATCCCCAGCGCTGTCTGCGGTGTGGCAGACAGTATGTGCAGCAAGGAAGCATATAAAAATCCTACCACCAACCGACTGAAGGAAAGAAGGAGCGAAAACAAGGGCAACTCCACCATTACGCCAACCGGCTGCAGGATGGACGGTTTCCGCAGTTTGCTGTCCATGGTTGAACCGGGGAAGAAAAAACATCCTCACCGTTACCTGTGAAAGGTTTTTTTTCTTTCTTGCAAACCCGGGTAGGACATGCAAAAAGGATACACACATAACGGGAGAATGTGAATCACGATTGTGCTCGAACATAGCGTCGGTAAAGAAGTCAGTATGGCGTCCCCGTTTGGAACGGTAAAAAAATCGTTGCTCCACACGGGTTAAAAATATACTGAGTTGGCAAGATTTTTTCGAGCTCCTAGTCTGTGTTCTTTTTTGGGAGGGACGAAGGAAAGAGAGATCGGGTGAAATGAATCCTTACGGAGTGAGAATTTCCACTGCCTTTGCGTTCCCGCTTCTCTTCGGTCGAATGTTCAGATTTTTCTTGCTCATACCGTTTTCCGCCTTGTGTCGGGAAATCGTGGAAATGGACGTGGTTCATGGCTCAGTGAGTTTCCCTACCAAGAAACGGTGACGCCATTTTTTAATCCTATATTTTCCCCTCAATGAAAATGTGTTGGTTTTTACTTCGATTACAATCATTTTAAAACAGCAAGAAAAATTACTGCAATCCAACAAAATGAACTTCTCAGTCTCGTCTGAAAAGGATATCATTTGAGAGTGGAGTTTATATTACCGAACACCGAAGTGAATGTGCACAGTTTGGACATGCACAAGGTTAGAAATGCAATTTTCCACCCTCGAGAGCGACCATCTGTGACGTGTGGCGCCGATCGATATCATATTTACACAGCGCTCTGTGGTCGGAAAGGAACAGTCCACACATTTCCCGGTGGCTCTTGGCGTTCGAACTAACGCGTCCGGACAGCTGCATCAGCCCTTCGGTCGAGCGGAAAACCTAAACGCTAGTTGGGTGTAATTGGAGTGCCTTCAAACAAATTGCTTACCACTGGAGTGGAGAAATAAATTGAACACACTCGTTTAATTTTTGGTGTTAAAACAAAAGGAAACGTAGCTTTTAAAAATGGTCTATTGAAGAAAATTTACATGCTGTTTACAAATGTGCTAAGGCATGTGGCATTTCTTTGCGGAAACTTTTCCGTTCATCCAACAACATTTAAAAACTTTGCCACCCGGTATCGATTACCAGCTCACCGAAAATGGCGTGGGGCTGACGCTTTCCGAAAATCGTTTAATTTTGATCGCCCGTTCTTCCCACCGAGAGCAAGGAAAGCTTAATGGCGGTCGTCGGCGAAGAACGGGTGTATCATCATCTTGTGCGGCGCAAATTCGGTTGGATCGCTACGGATCACTTTCACTGCGATTTGATGAATTGCCAAGAATTTCCCTCCCTTACTGGAGCGTGGCAGGAGCGCTCCGGGGGATGCTGAAACCGAAATCGGCCGTTCCGGGGGATTGGATTATCGTTTCAGCACTTCATTAAAGCAGCACGCAAACACACAAAAACACTCACAAACACACATACATTATGGGTTCCACGGTCGACCAAAACGGTGGCAAGGAGGTAGACGCCCGAGAACATCTTCGCATAACGTCGTCGACGACGACGACGACGATAGCGTTGGTGCCCAATGGGACGGATTGCTCCTCGGGTCGGTCCCGGTATTATTTGCCAATGATGCTCCCTTCGGAGCATCGCGGGCCATTCATTGAGGGAGGCTGTTGGAGGCGGCGGTGTCGCGGGAAAGCGACCGCGTGTGTCGGATGGCACAGTTTCGCTATCTGGCACGTGGAAAATGGAACCCCGGAGAAGCACCTTGTCGGGGCCCGAGCGTTCCGAGGTCGAGGTCGATCTAGTGCCGGCTGACGTTCGGTGGGCGCGTTCACCAGACCACCAGACGGTGGGGCAAGTTGCGTGGTGTGGCCGGGAAAGAGATTTCCCAGGGACGGCAACGGTCCAACAGTTGGGAGATTGAACTTGGAGCGTCGACCCAGACCGTGTCGCTCACCTGTGAGACGGGCTGTACGGGCTGCAAGGTGTCCAAACGTGTTCCGAAGTCGACGCCGGGACGAGCCGCTTTTCTCAGCGTTCGCAATATCCCTTCGAAGAAGGCACAGCACAGCAATCGTCACGAGACTATCCCGAGCCGATGTAACGAACCGGTCGAACGTCCACTTGGGGTGTGTTAACTTAACCTCCTAAGGATGACTAATGAGTTTGGGTGCGAGGAGAGGAGGGCGGTGGGCTGGAAGACCGCGATGGCGTCGCTTCGGCCTATCGATGACGAGATACGGTAACCAGCTCCGGGTGATAAAGCAGAGTCTTATAACCTCAGGCAAACAAAAGTACATGAGAACGATCCATCGGTTCCATGTGGTGTTGTGTTTTACGATACTCAAGATTGTTTACTTCGGTGAAGATACGGTGTGTTGTTAGCCTGTAACAATGTTTGCACTGGTTCATTGTTCATTTCATCCTTAACCCTTAAAGGAAAGCAAAAACAGCGGCGGCATTACAATATAGTGAACAATTTAAATGGAAGACTTGGTAAATTTTAGAATTAAAGCTATTGGTGTTAAACATTTAAAGGGATAGTTTTAATCAAATATCTCAAATTGTGTTTTACTCAATGTTGATAGAGAAACGTTCACTACAAAATGAACCAATTTTTTTGTAACTAAAATCCTGCAATTTCATACAAACATTGGTACATTTTATTGAATAAATGAATGAACCACTTAATTTCTTAACTTATTTCATAACTATAAAAATTTGTGCCGGTTATAATAAATTATTCTGAATGAATAAATCTTGGAACTGCAAATGTTCAAAACGATAATTTTATCATTTTTGGTATGTAAAATACAAACAATTTTTAGTAAATATAAAAGACAAAAATTTTGAAGTTATACAAGTCACTTTAAACCAGTTTTTGTATTTCAATTATCAAGCAGTTTCTATCGTTCGGAGACGCACTTGTTTAGATAATAAAAGATGTTGTTAAGGTGTCTCAGGGTAACGAAAAAAATGGGTCCCTCTCTTTTAATAATACACATAAAAAAGGGTAACAGTTTACATAAGTTACAAAGTTTATCATTTATCTTTCCTTGGCCTCTTCCACTCCCTACCTGTCCACCATTCGCGAGGTCAAAGAAGTTAAAATCGACAAAACAAAACTCCCGCACCTCCTCCTTGGGGCGGGTCGAAGATGGACGATTGCAATGGTGATTTTCCCGTTCCCCGTTCCTGGCCCGAGGGGTCATAAAAGGGCAAAACGAAGATACATGTACGCAGCTCGTCCACCCGACCCCGGTTGACCTCCCCCCTCCCCCCCTTATTCCATCCCTCCCTTTATGGCATTAAATCAAACTCGATGTGCGTTTTATTATCCACCGAGGGCTCATCCCAAAACCCTTCCGAGTGTTCCGAGGCGCTCAGGACCTTTTCTGCCTCAACCCGACCGTCGCCGTAGCGTATCGGGGGGGGGGGGGGGGTTTGTCATTGACGTTCCGAAAAGGCGGCCAACCTTTTATGATGCATAACGTTGGTGGTGGTGGTGGTGGTGTGCTTTACCATCCTTTATTTTTTCAGCGTGCGGTTGGGAAGGAAATTTGTCCGTACAGCTCGCAAAGCAGAGCAAAGACGGCAAGCTTTAGCATGCGTTTGCAACATTGTTGTGGTGTGCAAGAGGGCAAGCGAAAGCGGCCTTCTTGGCCGACGGAGGGAGGTGTTCCTGGGACACACCGCCCTCCAACGGTTTGGATTGAAACCGGACAGAACGTCTGTAAGTAACGTTGTAAATCAAACATAACTACTAACCTAGGGCCTTAGGCCTGCCAGAAGCACGGTGACCGTGAAGGAAGGGTGGACGGAGTTTGTAACGGTAACATTCTGTTGGAAAGGCTTAGCAGAAGATTTGTGGGACTGCAGCTAATCGTTGCATATGTTATCAGGAGTGGCTAGTGGCAATAGCAGAAAAAAGGGCATAATTTACAATTGGAAAATATTTAATGTTGCTAAAAATTCATACATATTTTGGGAGGTTACCACAAGATGAATGTAAACAGTTGACAATTTTTAATTGATCACTTTTTATTCTGAGGAATACAAATTTAGGAAAGACAATAATTTACACTTGTGCTATGCTTATATTTAATGCGCCCGAATGTATGCAATTTAAACACAAAAACATTCCGTTACCTTTCTCCTAATAATTTCCTTTAAAACTAAATTCCTTTTACTAAATTATTTGACTCTGATTGCGGTGAAGAGTTGAATGTTAGGTCTGTAATATCAATTATATCTAAAACCTCTTCCCCCAGAAATCTTTAAATGAACTATTATGGCGCCCCCTTTACATAAATTCCTCCATTTTCCTAAATTCCCTCCTCCTCTCGACGCTAGTGAAGTGTGCGTGCTCAGTTATCGAGTTCTGCCATTTCCACACACCGGTAGGCTTCTGTGTGCGTGCGTTTCGGTGGGTGGCAGGAAATCCCCACTTTGCAAAGCGGGAAGGATGGAGCATAATTATTATTCCCAGTTCGTATAAGTACATGCACATCAAGGCTCGCCGGTTCATCGTGCGTCATTGCCTCGGCGGCTCGAGATGTCGATCCGATGGACATCAAGCTACCGCCAGCCAGCAATATACGGGCACTCACCGGTTGTAGAGGGAACTCACTCACGAGGGAAATGAAAGCGTTGCCGCTTCCTTGCCGCTTCCTCGAGGGCGGTCTCCGGAACTGGGCAGAAAATGGGCTCCAACATAACGGTGCCCTCCGATGACGCCGGCTTTCCGAGCTTGCGGCCATTAAAAACACTTCTGCTGCCACTGCACATTGCGTTTTTCCTTGCGTTCGCACAATTTCTTCTCCGAGCTCCGGCGAGACCAGGCAGTAGCAGCAACAACAACAGCCACCATGCGCCTCCATCGTGTCGTGCTGGAATGGGTTTTCTTGGCAACACCCTGGCCACCCCCCTTTATCCCTCCCATACACGACCAAGGAAATAGTGCTTTGTTTTGCTGACGCCATCGGAGACCGGGTCCGGGACACGGTTCGGTTCACTCGGAGCGGGTGAAAAGGGACCGCCGGCCTGCGACGGACGTTCGAGAAAGCCAAACGAGGTGGAAAAACAGGCCCTGGGAGGCCCACCCCGGACCGAGGCTGGTGGGACGGATCCAAGCGGCGTCTTGGGTGGAACGTCTTAGAAAGCGGGGCCGAGCGTCTTACGAACATGCTCCGAGACAACAAACTGGTGTTCCTTGAGAACCCTTTTCACTGCACATAATATACCCTTCCGGTTGTCCTGCTTCGGAAACTCCTACCCTCCCCTCTCTCGTCCGTCGGTCGGACTCTCGACGGCCGATGGATGGCCGACGGTATGGAAAGCAACAGCAGGTATCGGAAACCTGCCATGATGAAGGTAATGTTTGTGAGCGGTTTTGAATTTCAAATCGAATCCTCTGCTCCAACCACCCTCGAGAGGGGGAGATTTCGATTGCCGGGTGGTTTCGTTCGAGGGTGGCTGGGCTGGGACGATGGATGGTTTTGCTGGACCGAGCAGGAAGCCAGAGCCGGTCCCACTCCCACTCGGGTGGCCGAGCCGAGTCGCCTTCGCTGGGTCGTTGCTTTCCCCTCTCAGGGCAGAAAAACCTTCCCAAGCCACCCACTGCCACCCCTTATTTTCTCATTATAGCAGATTTTCCATGGCAACAACCCCCTCGGGGGGAGTCCACCGGGTTGGCGCAGGTCTTGAGAAAGACTTCAAATGGGTAGCACAACCCCAGCGTTACGGTGGGACGGTTGTTTAAGACGTTGCACATCCAACACCCCATCCATATGTGCTGCGCGAAACGATTTCTTGCGTCCCTTTCTACTCATCATCAACTGCTTTTCTCTTTTCTTTTTTCCTCCACTTTCCACCGGATGAAAATCTTTCCCTGTGCCGCCCAGCTACTTTCTTCGCACAATTCTCTCCTTGCGCAAGGATTTCCAAAATCTTTATTGTTCCTTGGATGGTTCAACCGGTGGGTGGATATGGCGGGTTGCGTAAGGTCCACTCTGAGCGTGGCTGCCCGGGAAAGGGGAGCACATGGAACATTCCACCTCCTCGGAGTGTGATACACCGAGATAAGCACCCCTTTGGGAGGGTGCGTTGCTTTCTTCCCCCATCTCGAAAGGGTTCGGGAAATTTTGCGAAGGACTTCTCCCTCTCCCCCTCCTCGGACTGAGTGCCCTTTCTGACCGGTACATACCAATCCAAACCTGGCACACAGTGGGCTTACTAGCGTTGCTATTTGGCCATTTTAGTTTTCAAGTTGTTGAATTTTAAATTTTAAGTGACACATAAGAAAACTAATTGAAGTTTTTCTCGTAAACTAATTTATTATAAAAAAATAAAAAAGAACACATTAAAGTTTTTTTGTATAATTTTTTAAACTTCGATTCTCCGAAATTGCAAACTTTAAGGTTAAACATTGAATCCACTTTGCTTAAGGCGAGGGGAGAAAGAGAAGGATGTAGGGTATATTTTCGACAAAAGCACAAAAGCACTCCACCCACACACCCGTCATGCTCCATGGTCAAGGAAACAAAGGTGCAGAATGTTTCCCGGGCGGCTGTCCAGCAGCCACGAAGAGCGCGCCAGTATGCTGTATGTGTGTGTGCGCGTAAGTGTGCTGGAATACATATTTATCCACATATTCATGTGTCTGAGGAGCACGAACAGAAAGGCAGAGAGCGGAGGGGTTGTGTCTTAACATTTTCTTAGACATTTTATGTGTGTGTACACGTCTTATCTTTAATGCATGCATTTCACATACGGCAAGAGTGGGTGGTAACGGCCGGGCTGACACACGTACAGTCCACCCACCTACCCACACACACATACACCGAGTAGCACACAAACACATACACCTACAAAAGGCAGGTTCGACCCGGGGTCGAGATTCGAAAGTCGAAATTGTTTCCGAGTGGCCTCCACAAAACCACGAGGAAAATCTCGCACCAGAGACGATCCCCGTTTCCCTTTTCCCGCTTCCGTCCCTCCTCTGGTCGGCCATAATCCTTGAGGTTGAGGGATAATGAAGCTCGTCTTCGCAAGGAAGATGGAGGTAGTGCTAGCGGTGGAGGGTCAAAACTTGGAAGGAACTGTTACGCTACGAACGAACGAACGAACGAACGAACGAACGAACGGAACGTGTGCTAATAATGTACAACGAAGCGCTTGGGGACGCAACGGACGAATAATGAGAAAAAGGACTCGAGATCCTTTATTAAGATGCCACCGCAACACGTGTGTGTCCGTGTGTGGGGCCTGGCTGTAGGTGTAGTTTTGTATGTGTGCCGGAGGCAAAGGTGCACCGGGGTGTGAGAAGAATGGCGTTTTCTTTGCTCAACCACCTTCACCAGCGGAACTCACACTACTCCCTTCCTCTATCCTCTTTGCAAAGGGAGCAATGGAAAATGGTTCCGAATTGTTTGTGAAACGGCAATAGGGAACGGGGGGTAGGGAAGGCCTGGGTTCGGTTGTCTTATGCAAATATAAAACACTACCGAGCGATAAGAAATGTGGAGGTCCTGCTTTCTTGGACACAATCGTTTTCTTGGCTCCCGGGGGCTTCCCTTTTTCGGATCGACTCCCACCGGAGCACATAAGCACATGTCATATACACACATACACGCACCCACACATGGAACGGGAAACGGCGGTGGGGGGGGGGGGGGGGGGGTGGAGGAGACAGGACAGGCAAGCTAAGACGCTCTCTCGCACGGAGGGTGGGTAGGTTTTCTTAAGGAAATCTTTGGCACAAACTAGCCACATACGAGGCACACGTACACACCGGCGCAAAGACGCACAACGCACACTTACATCCCAAGGATGGGGGCTTTGGTTGGTGACGATTTCGAAACGCGTGCATATTTCAGTGCAATTCGCTACGCCTCGCACCCGGGTCGTACCCGGGTCGAGATTATCGAAAGTTGATGGTGTATTTGTGCCGGTGTGTATGTGGGCCGTGTAGCTGGCACGTGTGCGCACTGGCCGGGCGATGGGTTTTGTGCATAATGCATGCGGACGTTCAAACACGTTCGGAGGGGGTGAGTGTGTGTGTGTGTGGGGGGGGAATTTTTTTTTTAAATTTTGTCTTTTCATCTCCATTTCCAGATTTCTTAGGCGAGATAGGCTTCGAAGACGCGCATATTCTTAGCGTAAGAAAATAATCGGATGACTTGGTCGGCAAAGCGAACGGGGGAGGGGGGTGAGCAAAAGTAAACGGAAAGGACCTCGGGGCCGAAGGCATTAAAATTTGAACCGAAGGATTAGGTTGCATTTTATGTCCCAAATTGGATATCGATCAGTGGGAGAGGAACTCGAAGAAAATTCCACCTTCAAAAGACACTGGGGGTAGGGAAGATGTGGGCTTATGCGGGCATACGGATTTAGACAGGATTAAGCTTGGGCTCGATAGGCCGAGTTTTGCCGGGCAAGTATTGGTGCAAATTAGTGTATTGTAAAACACAACCCACCGAGAGCTTTTTCTTCAGCTCTTCGGTCGGACATCTCATTAAACAACACAGATCCCGGGAAAAGCGTCCGAATGCCTGCCACGAGATGTGTTGAGTAAACATTGCCCGGTGGCGGGAAGCGGGATTTGAACGACCCATCGATCGAAGTCGTTAATTATGTCCCGGAGGTATGTCCCGCCATGGCGATGATGATGGCTTGATCCGTTTGCTAATTGGAGATATAGCGCTGAACGACTGCGGAATGAATTTAATTTTCTTCTCTCGGCTTGCCCAAAGCGATTGTATCGTATTACAAAATTAAATTGTAGCATATTGAAATGCTTCACCGTTGAAATGTTCAATTTCGATCTTATGAAAACTGTCGTTTATAAATTAAAACTTAATGGGCAATTTACTTTACGGTTGAATATCTAGGCATATTCAATTCACTCATTTGTAATTTCTGATGTAAGTAATGTTAAGTATTTTTAATGTGAAATGATGATATTGATATTATTGGTAGAAGACTCTCCTATGTTTCATAAGCATACCGAAGGATTGTGTAAGCAATGAATAAACTCGAACTCCACCTATCTTGGGTCGAAGGTCAGTACCGACGACAACAATATTGAAGAAGAAATTCGCGCTTGGGCGCTGGCAGCTAACGGATCATATTACAAGACAATTGAAGCTGAGACTATACCGGACATGTGCTCACATACGCCTCCGAGACATGAACTCTGTCCAGATCTGACGAGACCCTTATAGCCGTGCTCGAGAGGAAGATGCTCAGGAGGATTTTTGGCGTCGTATGTGTGAAGCAATTGAGGTGGAAATTGAAAAATTATAAATTGAGGAAGGAGGTGGAAAAATGGCGTAAACGGAGTCGCAAGAAAAGTCGTGAAACGGAATTGGACCAGCAACTTTTCTCCACATTCAGCTTATGCTAAATCTTCAATCCTTTATCTTACTTTAAAAAGACCCATTTTTTCCAAAAGTAATCATGATTATTCAAATTAAGAAAAACCCCCATTCGAAATGAACATTTCTTCTCCGATATGCAGTGGGAGATTTGTTCTTTTTTCCTCCTGTCTCAACTGTTACATTGTGGAGGAACAGTTTTCCGGAAAATCAAATCGTTATAAATTGCAACGGCTAACGTTAGACACGTACCGAGCCAATTGCGCTCGTTGCGAATGTGCTGCATACCAGCAGGGAGTGCTGCAAAAATAATGCAATGGATGGGAGAAAATAAACACAACTGAAAAATGAGCATCTCATAAAAAGCGGGAATAAACACCAGCGTCCGCCAAGAAGACGTCAGAAGCGCCTTGGTAGCCCTAAGACAATAACGGAAAATTAGCAAACTATAATCACACCTATTTTGACTCATAAGTTCCAAAAACGACTAAGTTAGAATAGACCCACTGACCTGTTGTGGTTTTAAAGGGGCTTACCGATATTCTATATTAAACCGTAAGCAAGGCATATCATGGTTACTGCTGATTAACGCTGTCTTCCAGCGGGACTTAAATCGCCCAGATAAAGAATGCGCAATGCACCAATTGCTGCAGTCAGTGCGATGCATTGGAAACAATGATGGCGCATGTTTATTTTTAATTCTTGCACCCTGATTTCTAGTTTTTCGCGAGCAAACCAGTTTGCTTTCACTTCTTTCTCTCCAGTACTTTTAAATAGCACCGGCATAATCCTAGCCGTGTTTGATTTGGGTGTGAAAGATTTTTTCCCTTTATGCAATGTGTGAGTAACATATTCAGTTTTGCTTCAGCGTCCAAATGCAACCACCACCATAGAGCTGTATGGAGGTAGATTTTCCACGACTTTTACCTACTTTTTATTCATCAACAGCGTTGATTCTACAACACCAATCCTTTGACTGGTCCCATTTTTCCGCCCCATGTCTTTCCCTTCTAGCTGCTCCAAGCTGGGCACCTTTGAAGATCTTCCAACGGGCGAGAATATAATACTGCACGGCGGCTACCCATTTGTTTATCTATCTTTCTGCAGTCGGCTCCGGCTTTCGCTCTACATGGCGCGAATAGTGTGCATTTCACGCCGTGGTGAGGTAAGTTTTCCTGTCTTTTTTTTATTTATTTTATCTAACACACGCCAGCCCGCTCTGGTGCAAGTGATGCCGAATGGAGAATAGTTTTGTGTCTCGTTTACCATCCCTTGTCCAGGAAAAGGTTCATTCGTTTTTTATTAAAATGGTTCAAATTTAGTTAGCAAAAGGTTAGTTTAAAAAAAAAAACTAAATTTACACTTTTGTTATTTGCAAAACAATAGCAAATAGTTTGTAGATTTAACTGCCTTGAAAAGCTGTAAGAAATAAAAAACGAAGCAACAGCTCATAGCAAACATCTTCCTTAAATCTGAAACGGGAACAAAGAAACATAAGTCACCTCTAAGACACGTGTTTTTTTTCTGCTTATAATTTTGCCTTTCTAGGCTTGCCTTTGCTTGAACTACATGCGCCGGTGACTATTTTTATATATGATTTTTGCTACATTTGCTCCCCATCCCCCAACCCCTTTCGTGCGCCCTGCGATGACCAAGCAAAAGGCAACCAAAGTGCAACTGCATCTCTTGGGTCACAGAATGCATCCAATTGCTTGCTCGAACAGCCACATTCGGTTGCAGTTTTGCAGCCGCATTCGAGCAAGATGCACGTTGAACACGTTGGATGCGTTACCGCAGGATGGTTTTGTGTGCGTTTGTGTGTGGGTTTCGTTTTGTTTCCTCCTCTTCGGTGCATCTCTCCCGGGTTTGTTTTATTTTATTGTTTTCCATTCGTTACATTGCTCGCTTGACGCTTCGGCCCGTGAACTGCCTTCCTTGGAGTTAAATTACTTTTTTTTCCTCATGACCAATCTCAACTAGCGACCCAGCGTGTGTGTGTGTGGTAAAAAAAAAGTAAGACAGAGTGAAAGAGAGAAGATCGCAAAGAGAAGAGTTTACTGACGGCAAAATGATAGAGCAGCTGCGAATTGAAACGAGAAACAAAATAAGAAAAAACTTATAAAAATATTGCACTTTACCGTACACACAATTTTCTCTTTCTCTCTCTATCTTTGATTCCATCTCTTTTCCACTTTCATAGCTTCAGCAAACAGTGCAATTGCAGCAATGCACTTTTTATGTCGTTCGGTTCGCAAATTTGCTTACGGATTACGATGGCCGCGACGTAGAGTGGTGGAAAAAAAGTCATGTGTTGCGGCGGTTTAAGACGTGGCCGTCATTTCTGCGTCTGCATCCAGCCACGCCGATCCGCCGATGGTCCTCTGTCTGTGTGTTGTTGTTGTTGTCGTCGTAGCTCGCGAAGCCGTTTTGTTGGCGGATGCATTTAGAGTCGATTTGCGCGTATGCGATTTTCTCTTCCTTTTCTTTTTGGCTACCCGGTTGTGTTGTCTTCTCGTGCTCCGCTTTTGTTTATTTTATTTTTCATTCATTGCACATACGCATACGCGTCCAGTCGAGATGCAACTGTCTGATGCACTTTTACTCCCGTACTCCGGGCCTCTCTATCTTGTGAGGTTGATTTTTGCTTTTGTTTTATTCGAACGGTTGGTTTGTGAATATATCTGTAGGTTTTTTCTTACTGATATTATTTTTCCCACACCTACTGGCCTTCGGTGGCCGGTGGGAGAAAGGGGTTGGAAGAGTGTGAATTATGGTACGCGTAGGGAGATGTTGATACACACACACACCGTCTCAGGCGCGCACGGATGCTGATGACCTACACAAGGGGTAGGTAGGAAAGCGAAAAAAGAAAGCAAAAATGTACCGTAATCTTTGCCAGAGTCGTTATAAGATAAGGCAAAAGTAAAGCGCAGATGTGAATCCATTGTTTCGTGCCTCAATTTCTTGATAGCAGAACACAACAAAGTATCATTTTTATATTTTCCTTATGGAGGGTGAGATTTGGAAATAATTATACAAATCTATTGATTGCTTCAAATCCAAAAGAAAATCAAATATGTTGCAATATTTCGGAAAGGTTTATACAACTCTTTTGATTTTCAAAAAAAGATTAAAATGTATAACCAGATGCGGATCAAAGGCTAAGCAAACTAAGCAGCTGCTTGGGACCCGAGCTGTTGGGGGACCCGTAATTTTTGTCCATATTTTTTTCAAATTTTAGTGTTGGAATTATTTTACCAAACAAATGCTTGTCTTATCAAAAGCGTGACGAGTTTTTGGATTATCTTCCGAATGAAAATAAAAAAAGAATATGAAAAGATGAGAATGATGCAAATGAACTTTCAGAATTGAGTTGTAATGAAGAAAAGGTTACCAAACATCGCCTTCTCTTTGTTTTGTTGGGGTTAAAATGAAAAGACTGATTCACTAACGTATATTTGAGTGATTAGTTTCATAATACTGCGAAGTATAATATTTCAGAATAACTTGAGTACAATGAACAAACATTACACTCAATGTATATGGATTAGCGAAAGTAGTAGCACATTTAAAAAATAGAAATGATGCTTAAAATTTGATTTTTTTTCTTTTTCAAAATGTTGTATTGTGTATGTTTCAGAGGCTTCAAATTAAAGGTGTTTGGGGCCTCTAGTATGCTTAATCTGCCTCTGTGTATAACGGAGTTTTTTTTAAATTACCGATCATACTTATTCAACCTACTAAATCGGTTAAGGTTTATGTTTCAAATAAGAGGTTTTTTGCATCAACTCTATAGGGAATAATATTGTCAATTGATATTAACATTGATCGTTTCTCATATAAGTGTTTAATATTTAATTTACGACAATATTTTAAATTTAGCTTGATTAAAGGCATCGTGCGTTACAAACTAAATGTATATAATACAAATGCCCGATGCTCGTGCGTTAAAAGTAAGATGAAAACCTTACGATAGTCAACATCATAAAGGACCGATAATTGAGGTGAAATTCACCTTCTCACCCAGAAACACATAATCACTTTATTAAGAGCAACCGCTCCCCTCAGCACTTGAAGTGTGCTTCACACCTCATTTCGGCACTACATCGCATCACATGCGTCATGCACCAATTAGTAAGCAATCCCCGAAAACGTTTCCTGCGCTGGTCATTTAGCCGACCGGGAAGCGAGTCAATTAAATCCCCTCCCCGCTACCCAAACTGACAGCGACGAAACCGCCCATGATCCCTTTTTCAGTTCGAAGCTGACGGAAAGGGGTTCCTTTCGGCACTCGTGGTGCCAGATTGAGCCGGCCAGGATGAACCAACTGTCCAACCTTCCCCAAAATCCCGTTACGCTTTCTTTCATCTTTATGCCTGCTACCATCAACAACAACAACAACAACCGATGCTGGACAGGGCTCGGGGGAGGAGCAACCTAAGGGATTGCGGGGAACCTGCCGAAAAAAGGACGAGCCAAAAAGGGGTTCCCCCTATTTCCCAGGGATTTTTCGCCGTTTTGCGCCGGACAGCTGTCCGTTCATGGAAGGAGTGAACGACCACGCCACGCCGGGTGGCCATCCGTCCGAGGTTGGGATGCGATTCGGCGAAGGATGTCTCACGGTTAACGGGGTTAACCACCAAATCAACCCCAAATTTGTGCTCCCCCTCCCCACGCCCGAACCCGCCATTCGTTGCAACAGATTATGTTTTGACCATTTTTCGGGCCGGAAAAATCGGTAATCTGATTACTGTCCCGGAAACTCCCGTGGCAGCCGGGGTGCGGTCGGAAAGCCGAGGGAAAACACGGTCCTTTAGCGGGCCGTGGGAAGGGTTCCACACTAAAGGACGATGAACCTTCCAATGATTTCAGGTTTCAATTTTTTTTGTTTGGTTCATGTTTTTCAACCCTTTCCCATCCCTAACCTTCCGTTAGGTCCGGATCGCACGGGGGAAGAACGGGGTCCAACCTGCCGGCACCCGGAACAGCTGTTTCGGTTCGGGAAAAGTTGAATGATTTGTGTGTGCTGTGCGGCCGACAGAGTGCGAGATGTGAGGCGGAGATTGGGAGGGTGAAAAAGTTACTGCCGGAGGGAAAGGGGGCCATCATCGTGTCCCATCGTGGGCATCGGTTCCAAACAAAACTGACCATCCGCAAGCCGGCAAGCAAAATTGTTGCTCGGAGCACGGGGCGGGGTCGGATTCGTCCCGACGCTGGGTGCATATTTTTATTTTATCTTTTTGCCACACTGTCATCAATGAATGATTCGTGTTGTTTTTTATTTTGTTGCGAAAAAAGGGCACACGTGCGAGTATTTTTTAGCGATCTGTTTGTGTATGTTTCATTTTTTTTTTCCTGTTAAACGTATGCATGCTTGGGGAGAGTCAATTACATACTCTAGGGGTGCAGGTTTTCATCGGAGTTCTTTTTTTCACCCGTGAATGGATTGCTGTTTCATATTCATGATTACGAAAAATACGTTCCATTTCGTCAGCTGTTTATGTTAATTATCATTCGTCAATCGGCGACCCTCCGTATCGGGTTGGATTTCAATTGAAGTAATTGCCCAAAAATAATGTTACACTGAGGCGTGCCGTAACGTCACCGTACCATTGATTTATTTGGCGAAACGAATTTTAATCTAGTTAAGTTGGAAAAACAATCTACCTGAACAAGATTATCTTTCACCGTTCGATACATTCGCCAAGATAACGTCCGACGTTACTTCACCCATTGGGAGAGGTCGTCGTCTTCTGCATTTGTCCGCAGGGAAATGGATTCGTCGGAGGGGTAGTTGGAATGTGTAATGCAATTGCATATGCACCGTACGACGACTGAAGGGACCGCAGAAAATACTAACTCGCTCCGTTCGTTTGTTTGGGACGGGAACGATGGAGTGTTGTAGTGTCGGGACGTCCCACCCCGGGTTCTGTGATCAATGGTATTTTTATACACCGCCTGACTCATTCCGGTACGGACATTTTTAAAATGGTATCATTTGGGGTATCTAGGAATGGGTTTAGATGCTCTGTGTAAGCCAAGTTTGGAAAAGAAATTGAATGAAACAAACGAACTAAAACAAGTTAAATTGTAGATTTAACTGTGATACATAAACATAAATAACTTAAAAACTAAGCGTGAAGCGTGTTCGGTTTACTAATCATGTACGACAAACGAATGCACGAATTAGCTTGTATTTAATCAGAAATTTCCATCAATTGAGGCTTTCCACATTAGAAAGAGGTAAGTAAAGGAAACTAGTTTCCGATAGCAGTACACGTGCCGTATAAAATAAACCCTTTGCACTTGTTCCTCCACGTCGGTGGAAGGAAAGGAAGGGGGGAGAAAAAAAGGAGCTTGCCACCAGCCTCGCCTTTGTAAACGGAACCGGGACGCGCAAAGGCCCAGCCCCCGGCTGCTGGGAAATAGAATAGTTCCTTGTTCGCATCCGGGACCGAGGATGCCAGGGGACTGCTCTCGGGTGTATGAGTGAGATGGCGCGAGTGAGCGCGAGTCAGTTTCGCGTCCCACGACGGGATGGAAGGATTTTTTAAAAATCTCGCGGAGGTTGTTTAACGCAGTGTGATGCACAGCACCGGGCTTCTGAGGGTGATAAACGAAACGAAAAATGCTCGAAAGGAAAGGCAAGTGTCTTAGAAGTAAAACAAACGAACTGCATACTGGCAGGCAGCCGAACGTGAGTAACCATCTTGTTAGATATTTTAAACCGTGCATATGGTTCTTGAGCAATAGACCACAGGTAAAATTAAAATTAAAATCATTAAGTTTCTTTAAAATTATCAAACAAGTTGGTATTCAAAAGTCCCCATTTGAAACAACTTTGTTGATTAAAAAGGGAAAAAAATTATAGTTCCATTGGCATGGGGTCGCTTTTGAACAATTGCTCAAAAATAGATATGGAACAATAATTTTTAGAATTTCCCCCATTCGGTTTTTAAATAAGCCTCCTAGGATAAGAGAGATTCAAGATATGCCATACACATTCCGAGAAGAAATACATAACCCCAATTGAAGCTTGGCAGGAAGCATTCTTCTCCCGGGTAAGAAACGAACGCAAGAAAAGCCGTCGATCGCGTGCCGAAAGAAAAGGTGAGTGCGAGATTGTGGAGGTCTGTAACTGCCATAACTTTTGATGGATAATGATGATGATGACGATGGCGCTAGCGATGATGACGATTCTGTGCTTCCCACCCTTTCTTGGCGTTCGAGGCAGCGAAAGTTGTTTAAATAAGAGCCCAAACCACGGGACGAAAGAGGGCAATATAACGGCCGATACTACTCTAAAACTCTAATTCCTCGCGGTGCTCGCGCTTCGAATGACTTTGCGCAGTGCGTAGGGGGAAAAAATTAGTTTCATTTCCCCGCAGTCCGCGGGGGCTGAGGCAGCTCGGCCGAGGGTGGGGTTGAACAGTTCTAGAATTTTCAATTAATCGATCCGTGGCGTATGAATTATTCAAGAACATGGTAGTTTTCACATGTACACGCAGTTTTGGAAGCCTGGGACATTTTTACATTTTAGCATACATGAGTGACGGAAAAGAAAATTTAATAGGTTTTCGATAAACGACGTTTGATTTCTTTTGCTTTGACATTTAATTTAAGCATTTTATTAATGGATATATTTCTTAAGAAATACCATAGAGCAAGACCAGATTTTTCACATACCCAAAACGACTATGGAAAGAATTGGAAAAAGTAGTTCAGATATCATGGAGGTTTACATGTCACAAGCGTCACGGTGTTTTCTTTTAAAGCATCTTTTAATCTATCCCTTTATATCTGTATCAACATAAAAATTAGTAAAAAAAACATTTTTAAGTGAGAAGAGACAATACTTCTACGAGTTATTTCTCACGTTTTTTTTCAGTATTTTACATTTAGTGTTTCACACAAGAGCAATCATTGTAGAAAAATACATTTTAAACTATGCGATTTGGAAAGCCAACTTTATGCTGCCTTGATTGAAGTAATATTGTTCATATTCAGGCATTGGGTACGTAAAATATTTGCATTCGATTTTTTAACAATCTCTCAAACTTTCGTATCTTATTTACAGAGAATTGTGAAAAATTTAAAATTAACGAAAAGCTTTCGAGGGGTAGCTTTTTAAAATGACATAAATAAAACCAGCTCATTTTCGTGGTAGGATTAGCTGAAATTGAACTCGGGACTGTTATGTCGAGTTTCTAACGCACGGCTGTACAACAAAGTATGAGCATGGTAGCCATTTTTTCCAGATCATTTAAAGTTTTGAAGATTTAGGAAACGTTTAACTCACCGATACAGAATTCCATGTGATGCAGGGGCAACTGTTTGTAGTGGTTTCGCACGAAGAACAGATTCTCGAGGATGTAGGACAGTCGCAGCAGGAACAGGCTGTCGACGTCCATCAGATTGTGGCCGGTGTAGGCCCGGCACAGCTCCTGCACGTTCTCGACGATAGCCCGCAGGCGACGCACATTCTCCCGCCGGACGTCCGCCCGCGTCGCACCGTCGTTGCGCAGCCAGTAGTCGTGGTTGATCAGGATCTCGGTCAGATACGACTCCATCGGCTCGTCGAGCGGCACGTTCTTCAGCCGCAGCTCGCCGTACGCGCGGGCAATGATCAGGATCTCGTCCTCGTACCGGAGCCGCTTGAGCGAGATCAGGTACTCGAACAGCTGCAGGTTGCCGCGCCGGATCAGCCGATAGTACGCCCGGTGGTCGTCGAGCGGTTCGGTTTCGCAGCGCACCAGCTGCTTGGCCACCTCCTCGAGCCCGTTGGCGAGGGCGAGTTCGGCCGCCGTCTGGCGCTTCTTGTTGAGCGCATCGCAGTCGGCACCGCGGGCCACCAGCAGCTCGATGAGGGGAAGCCGGTGCTGGCGAGCGAACACCGCCCGGTGGAGCGCCGTGTTGAAGAACTTGTCGTCGCGCGCGTTCACGTCCGCTCCGCCGTCCAGCAGCTGGCGCACCCGGTCGAGGTCGCCGCTCTGGACGGCCTCGAACAGCATGCTGGCACCGGCACTGGCCGGCACTTCCGGTGCCGCCATCTAGAGTATCAGTGTGAGCCCCTCAGGTGGCTGCCTGCGGTCTCGTAATGCCATGGCGTTGGGCGCTACTTCCCCTCGAGGATCCAGTGGAGTTGAATACTTGTTTTGTTACTTGAACTAGTTTTGATTTTTTACCACTTCACTTCACTACGATTCTAGCTTTGGTTTTTGTTATCAGAATTTACATAATCACTGAAGAATTTTCGCTTCTCCGACTCTAATCCTACATCTAAAACGGTTAATATTTTGAGAGCACATCTTACGCGGTAAATTGAAACGTATCTTTGACTTTATCTACCGTCCAAAAAAGGGAAACCTGATTTCCCATTTGGTTCGAATTTCGCAAAACGGAAGCTAATCTAACGAACGTTGCCGAAAACAAAAACACCGTCCGGGTTGACCTGCTTGTTGGCGTTGCTGGAGCCGCCGGCCAGTGCGATGTCCTCGTCGTGTCCTGCCGCACGGAGGACCATCTCGCGACAGACTATCGGAACCGCGGTTCGCTTGCCAGCCCCGGCGGAACTCCTCGTTCGCTTTTCTTGTCGTGCCGTCGAAGACGCGCGAATCGAAAAGAAAAAAAAAGAACACCCCTTTGCGACGAGAGCGAAAGCGGAAACGGAACGGGCCCGGGCCACAGCACTTTTCTGTCACCTTGGTGGGTGTTCGCGTTTCGTGAAGTTGTTTAAAAACCGACTCCGTTTGATTGCCAGCACCGTCGCCGAAAGTTGCTTAAAACTTGGCGCGCGCGAAATGCGCTCACTCTTTCACACCGCGCCAAAGTCGGTGGACGGTTCTCGCACCGAGCAGCGGAAACAATCGGCCAAGAAACGCGCCGGCTGCTGCTGCTGGAGATTGATGGGAGCCAAAGGTGTTCGGGAGAAGGGGGGTTGGCAAAAAAAGGGCACGCGACCGTTTGCTCTCGTTCCGGCAGATCGCGGGCAGTGGCGCGAATGCGCTTTCCGGAGCGAGAAAAGGAGCGAGCGATGATTCGCGAACACTCGCGCATCCACAGCGACGCCGACGACGACAACTGCACCCACAACTGCACTTGCAATTATTATGCACGCACACGGACGGAAAACCGGGCACACCGAAGCGCGCGCTGGACAGCGGACTCTGACCTTCCCCGCGGGGCCGTGTTTTTCGTTCGAGATGTTGACGGGGGTGGAGTGGAATTCGCGGCCATTCCTCCGGGGGGCACCAACTCCACTTCACGCTGGAACTTGGCTTTGCATTGGCCACTTCTCACTCGTTCTTCACGGCTCCACGGTGTTTACTGTGCCAGTAAGGAATGGTTTTGATTTTTATTGAACCGGATCTCCAATGGAACTTGAATTATGCCAGTCCTTGCATTTGAATATTTCCACAATCACGTTTAAATTGGATTACAGTTTTTGTTTTACTTTTACTGCATTTTAAATAATATTTGTATTTACACTTTCATGTTCAGAAACAAGTTCAATTTAACGCTTTGATGTTGTGTTTGCACGGCACTTGCACAGTTCTTTCTTTTTCTTTTGTTACAAACCGTCAATTTCAAACGTTTGGTTTCGGGTTCACGCCAAAGTCCTAGCAGCCGACGGCAGGCCGCGCGTGACCTGCTACGTGTGTTCTTTTGCCAGGCGACGAAGCGGTACTGAGACGTCCAGGGCGTTCAGAAACCCAAACAATCCGACAATTTTGTGCCGTGGCGCCGCGCACGAAATCACGGAACGGAATGAACGGACGCGCGCGTGCTGTTGCGGTCGGATCCCTTCGGGTTCCTCCGGTCGGTCGGACCGGAAAAGGGCCAGCAGGGTGGTATGTAATTGCGCACCTTCCGTCTCACACCGCTTGGAACAGGATTGCTTTACGGATTTTTCTCTCTTTCTATCAATCCTTTTTACTCGTTCATTTCGCTATCCTGGTCCTTCAACCGTCGGAGAATGCCTTTTCTCTCCTTTGTTGTTTGCATCGTCGTGAAAAGGATGGAATGTATCGGGGGGACTTAAACCATCTTCATGAGGTGAAACATATGGGCAGATCGGTGGAGACAACGGCACAGCATCCGATGCGAGCAGGGGTGCCTGCTGTTTATCACTAACACCAGCTTCACCATTTGGCTCCACTGGGATTCACACACAGCCACGAGCGTTTGCCGGTTCCAAATGCACGTGAAACGTTGCATGCTGATGTTCGGGTATTGTTCGGATCAGGACATCTTCGTTGGCATGATTTTGCGCCACGGTTGTCGCTTATTGCCGGCGTTTTTCAGCATGCTTTCCTGGGCTTCCGCGTGTATGTGTGTTTAGCGTCCCGGCAATACAACGTAAACATGTGCGAAAGTCAACATGGAGGAATTTTCATGGCGCGAAACGGAAGAAACATACAGGGATTTTGAGATGATATCATAACAGCAGCTGCATTATTTTTAACGGCCACACATGATATTCTAACTGCATCAGTTGATTTTATAACGCGATCATGTTTATTATAATTTTGTCAGTTGAAATCAGAATCGTAGCAGTTGATATTATAATCCTGGTACAGCAGCTGACGCTGCATAAGAAAGACGCGAGTGTTGCTCGGAAGTATTTATTGGTACCATAATCAACAGAAGTACCCCGGATTCAACCGGATTCAGAATCGGATTGAATTCGGTTGAGTCCGGGTTGAATCAGGTTAAATCCAGTTGAATCCACTTGCATCCGGGTTGAATTTGGTTGCATCTGGTTGAATCCGGGTTGAATCCGGGTTGAATCCGGGTTGAATCTGGTTGCATCCGGTTGAATCCGGGTTGAATCCGGTTGAATCCGGTTGAATCTGGTGGAATCCAGTTGAATCCGGTTGAATCTGGTGGAATCCAATTTTTTACCGCGCTTCTTCTTTCTTCTTCTTTCGTTATGCGAGTCGGGGTATATCCTCCTACGCTAAGTCGAACGTTTGTTCCCTTACTCGTAATCAGAGGCGTACCGACTCTGTCCGAACTC
Organism: Anopheles ziemanni; assembly: GCF_943734765.1. NCBI lineage: Eukaryota > Metazoa > Arthropoda > Insecta > Diptera > Culicidae > Anopheles > Anopheles ziemanni. The sequence continues at coordinate 32,064,154 of NC_080705.1, read as the reverse complement.
CTATAAAGGGGCTCGTCCTTTAGGACCGGCTATAAAAGCCATATGTCCAATTTACCGCGCTTTAGATATCATTATTGTAAGAGGATGTTTTTTTTTTCCTTCCGTTTAACACAGCCCTAACAATTGTGAACACATATCAGTAGCATTTTCACCGGGTTGCAAAGGACTGCACGATCTGTCAAGAACGTCAGAACAACACAACATTCAAATTGAAAAGAAAACGATTGCTTGCTGCCTCAACGACTCCTATCGTGTTGTTTTCGCTAAGTTTGGTGTGTTTTAGTTTACAAAGTCAGTTTTGATTTGATAGAATCTATTGAGAGAAGTTTTATTACGTCCGTGGCTTTAAGTCGATTGTGTTTTTACACTTTACAATCGTGGATTCCCCACTATCCTTTGGTCTGTAAACAATGAGCCCCGGACGCTTCGCTGAGATGTCGTCGTACATGTTGGATTTCAACAATCACATACAGTCGTACTTTATAAGTAGCACCTATGGGAATGAAACGCTCGTCAACCGATGTTTGGAGGTAGTATAGTGTTTCCAACCTTTATATATTTTTGCTCGCAAGTATGACATATTGTTTTGATTCCTCCATTTCAGCAACTGGCTTCCGGCGGAGAGAGTAGAACATTCGACGTATCGGGGTACCAGTGCAATGTGTTCTTTGTTAATTTGCATAAACTCTTGAGCCACAGTCTGAAGAAAAGTAACCTCTTGTGGTCCGTGGTCGGCGTGCTGGAAGTTGCCGTAAATGACGACGAGACGCGGTTAGCGTTGGTTAACAAATTTCGTTTCCTACCGGTTGTTTCGTTGTTGCTGCTCGAATTGCACACCCCGGACCAGCAGAAACGGGTGCTGTCTCTCCTGCATCATCTTTCCTACGGAGCCAATGTTGATGGGCAAGAAATGTTTCTTGAGAGGCTCATCCAAAAACTGCTCAGCTTGATCGAACAAAACCATCAGAAGAAAGAACGCTGCGAGGTGGCCCAGCTAGCCCTCTCGATACTGGTGAACCTGTGCCATCGGGATCTCTCGACGACGTTTGTGCTGACGCGCAACACCAACATCTCCGCGTTTTGTAAGCAGATCAAAAAGTTTGGCTTATTGGCGTGCAAAATGTACATCATACTTGAGCAGAACGACTACATTAAGGAGATGGATCTGCACTATTTGCTACGGATGAGCTTCGAGGAGGTACGTTTGATGCTGGCATCGCAAAATAGCTTCAGCCTGAAGCACGTTGTCGATTTCTTGCGGTACGTGAAAACGTTGGGCGACACTAGCGGAAGCCAACCGGTGCAGGCGGTGGTAACGGATGAGTATTTCAACCGCGATCTGAAGGAGTTTCTGCTCGAAATCGAAAAACATTGGGACGCTCGAGAAAAGAACGGTAGCGAGGCGGCACCGAAGAAGAAGGGCAAACGTAAGGTCGAGCTAAAGAAGAACCGTACGACCGATGGATTGTTTGAAATCTTGGAGTGCATCGTTTCGCTGAAACCGGACGACAGTGAGTTGTACCGGAAGATATGCGAATTTGGCCCAATCCGGTTGATCAATAACGCGACGGAAGATTGTTCGAAGGCGGTTGATTTGCTGTGCACGATTTTGGAGAAAAACTCAAAGGACGCTGCGTTCGCGGAGGAGTGCAAAGCGGTGTTGGGAAACTTGATGACGACCCTGACGAATAATGATGATGAACGGCTTGCCATTGCCTTTGCCCGATTGCTGACCACGATCGGAAGAGCACTGAATGCGAGCGACGACACGATGAACGAAGTGGCGGAACAATTTTATCAGCACCTCTTCGGCAGCATGGTGAATCAGGCCCAGGAAACTGTCCCGTTCGACTATTCCATTGCCGATGGACCGGCTCGGGTGTACCAGTGGGCGTTGCATGCGTTTAACGAGCTAGCAAATCTCTCTCCGACGCATTGGTACGCAAAAGTGACGAACCTGTTCAAGCAGAAACCGATCCAATTTCTTGTGGCAAAGGCTCTTACCGGTGGCAGTGATCTCGAGCTGCTAGAGGCAATGCTACAGGTCGCATCATCGACCGATTTTCCCAAGCACGATGTTGCGATAATGATCGATATGTTAAAGACCAATGGTCTCACTTCGATGGTTACGTCCCCTGTGCATGACTGTAAGAATGGGCTTCTTCAACCACCGACGGGGTACTCCTTCGTTCGGGCTCTCAGTAGGGATTTGCAGGATCGTATGGATCAGGCCGTGGTTCAGATGCAGGACGCGAAAGCGGCAGGTCTTATAAACGATGTAGAAAAGTCGGAACTCGTCGAATTCTACACGTACAAGATCAACATGCAGACTAACCTGATGAATGATTTGAGAATCAGTTTAGAATCGACGACGACGCAGATAACGACACTGATGCATCAGAACCAGCTACTGATGGCCGAGATCGATAAGAACCAGAAGAAAAGTTTACCCCTGTTGTTGAAGGAATCGGCGTAAGTTGTTTGCGGGTGGTTTTTACATTTCAAAAGGTGTTTTAATTAATGACGTTTCGGTTTTTATAGGTTAGAAAATGAAAATCGACTGCTGGAGCGTGAGCTGGTGATGATGAAATCTGCCGCCGCAACGTACGACAAGAAAACGAACCAAATGAAGCAGGAACTAGCCGAGTACATCAAAAAGTACGGCGAGAAGAGCCAAAAGTGTGCCGTTCTGGTCAAAGAAATTGAGCACCTTCGCACGCGCGATGATAACTACGAGAAGGAAAACAAACGTCTACACGCGGAGCTGGCCGTAATGGTGAGTATTGACTTTTTTCTTCCCTTGGTGGTGCTTGGAACGCGATCGCTCAACCGGGTCACGAAATTTCCCAATAGACAAAAAACCGCGACGACGCCCGGAAGCTGCTGAAGCTCGGCGAGGAGGATAGACAAAAGCTTACCGAGCAGCGTGATGCGGAACGTAAACAGTTCGAGTGTAAGTTGCGCGAACGTGAACGGGAAATATCGAAACGGAACGATCTCGTGCAGCAGCTGGAGCAAACGCTCATGCAACGGGACGGTTCGATCGAATCGCTGGAGGCGGACGTGAACGATATGCGAACGAAGCTGAAGGACCGGGAAGATCGGATAGCACAGCTCGAGGAAGATCTGAAGGAGAATGAAAAGATTCAGCAAGCGATCTATAGTTTAATGAACAAGAATAAGAAATAGTAGGTATCATTTATAATGGTGATTTTTTTTTGCGGAAAGAGAGTATTGTAATATAATGACACCACGCTGCTAGTTTTTGGTAGCGAAGATTTTATAACGTTTTAAGCAACCATTACCGGCCGATAAATATTTTTAACAAACTTGTACCAAGCCTTTAGATTGATATTTTTTTTTTTTATCCGGATCACATAAGTTAATTCCTAATGTTTTCTTTTTTCGGTTGCTCGGTTTGATTAGTTCCCATTGCGATCTTTTTGCGAGGTCATAAATATAATTAAATTCCATTGCTTTCCATTTCCACGGTCGCTTTAAAGAGTGTCCTTGTTGATGATCTCAATCAACTCGGGGTTCGCTAGGATCGTCTGATGTGTTCCGTCGATAATTTTGACGATCATCGACGACGTGGTAAACTCTTTCAATCCATAATCCTCCTCGATGTCGCAGATCATCCCCGAGCGCACTAGGATCAGTGGTGAGTGTAGCTTTGTCTTCGCTTCGACAGACACGTTCATTGCCGCTTTGATTCTGTTGAACAGAACTTGCAACATTTTGCGCGAATACTCCTCGGAGAAGGGATTCGAATCGCGTGCGATTTCCATCGTTTTCGTAATACGTTGGGCGTATGTGCCTTGCTCCATGATCGTTCCGATCATTTCTGGCGTTGTAGTGGGCAGCACAAACGAGAGCACAAGCGTAAGGACTGCGATCTGCAGCTGCTCGTCCTCAACAACGGAAAAGTGATTGCTGGCAAAACGCTGCAGGTACAGTGGAGAGCCATCAATAAGCATCAATTTTCCACGCAGGGACCGAGCTTCCAGGCGCTTTACGATATCCAGGGCCAGTAGGGATCCGAACGAGTATCCGATGACCAGAAACTGTTCGCATTTCGCAAAGACAGTTTGGAACATTTCATCAAACACGGAGTCTACGATGCCAGGAACCGTTTGTTCATCGGCAGAGTTGGCAAAGGATTGTAACATGAAAGTTGGGGCATTGATATCGGAAGCAATCTTCACCCACGGTGGACTGCAAACACTCTCAATGCCAGGGATGATAAGAACGGCCCGCTCATACTGGAGATCGTCTGACTTTGAAGGCAGTCGCAGCACGGTATGGTGGCTATCGGCTTCGTCACCGAAGCTGGCCAACAAGTCTTCCAGCTGGAGCTGTTTGTTGACAACTTCGGCCGCCTCGTTTTCTGCCTTGGCGTCGGCCAGCTTTTGCAGCTTGGAGAAAGTGAGCGTGCGAAGATCTTGGGGGGTTAAAAGAATGTCAAAATCACGCTCCAGCACTTGTCTAATCTCGACGGCCATAAGGGAATCCATGCCGATGTCGGCGAGAGTACTCTCGATGGAGACGGATTTCATGTCGCGAATGTTCATGATGTTCATGACGGCTTCGACAATGTTCTTAGCACCGCCACTGGAGCTGCGCTTTTCAGCCACGACCATGCTGGACACGATAGGATCGTCCGTCGTAAGCAACTGATCAAGCACCTGGATACAGGAGGTAAGTCTTTGTTGCAGCGTACCTCCGATCTCCATGTCGAGTTTATCCTCCTGCATGTCCGCAACGATACCAACCTCTCCGATGGCTCCCCATTGAATGGCCTTGCCCGGTAATCCTTCGGAAGTTCGACGTTCTATGATACGCTCCATAACGGAGTTAGCCATACCATAGTTGGATTGGCCGGCATTGCCTCTGCCACATGATACGCTGGAGAAAACGACAAAATATTTCAGCATGGGACAAAGCTCCTGGCTTATTACATCGAAATGGTGGGTAGCGGTGGCTTTTGGAGCGAGACATTCGGCGAACTTATCCACCGATTGGTTTTCCATGATGGCGTCTCTGAGTTGGACGGCCAGATTGAAGATTCCGGCCACGGGTCCCATCTCATTGGCTTGTAGCAACAGTCGACGGCAACCATTTTCGGTGGAAATATCCTCCGTAGAAATGCGCACCTGGACTCCGTAACTCTTCCACGTGCTGTGAAAAATGAATGGCTTATAGTACTGAATTATGTATTAGTGGATTACTTCACTAGAACTTACTTGATACGGTATTGTTGATAAGGCTTTGTGATACCTCTGCTAGAGCTGAGGAGCACCTTCCGGCAACCACGAATGATCAGCCAATCGGCTAGCTCGAGGCCGAATCCACCCAAACCTCCAGCTATGACCATGCTTTGCTCGGGACTGCAGTAGACTCGCGGAAGGTACGAGATAGGAACCGAGGCGACATCATCTTCGTTGTCTCGGATCTTGAGCACAACTTTACCAATGTGCTTAGCGGTTGCTAAGTAACGGAAAGCTTGCTCGATCTCGTGCGCTTGGAAGACGGTCGTAGGAAGCGGTTTAATGATGCCTTTCGCCATATCGACGGTAAGCGTTTTGTATACTTCCTTCATGAGATCCCGACGGTCTACGAACATAAGATCCAAGAGGACGGCCGTGAATGATAGGCCTTTCTGGAACAGAGACATTGCAATCTTGGAATCCTTCATCATGTCGTATTTTCCTATCTCCAGAAAATGCCCACCCTTGGCAAGGCAGCGTATGGATGCCTGGAGTTTCTCCTCGGACAGTGAGTTGAGTACGAAGTCAACACCTCGGCCGTTTGTACGTTCTTTGACGAGTCTCTCGAAGGTGGTGTCTCTGGAGTTTCCAATGTTGTTCGAATTCAGGTCGGGGAAATAGCTCAACAGGAACTCTCGTTTCTCTTTAGTGCTTACTGTTGTAAATACTTCCAGACCGTAAGCTAGGGCCACTCGAATGGCCGCTAGGCCGATACCTCCTGTTCCGGCATGGATGAGAATGGATTTGCCTTTTCGAATGTCTGCACAGACAAAAAATGCACCGTAGACGGTGGCATATACGGTGGGTATGGAGGCCGCTTGCTCCAAGGAGTACTCATCCGGTACATCAAGAAGAAAGAGCGGATCGGCTTCAATGACTGTAGCCATCGAACCGGCAGGCACAATGCCCATGACTCGTTTCCCGGTGGCGGTAACACCGGAGAATTCCAACCCAAGCACACATTCTTGAGCTAGCCGATTGGTGCAGAATGTTTCTATCGTCAAACGACCGGTAGCGAGCATAACGTCTCGGAAGTTCAAGGAGCTATAGACAACTTTGATTCTGAGATCAGACAATGGTCGTTCGGTTAGTGGCCCTTCCATCCAGGTAAAAGAGGAAAGATCTCCTGGCTTGATACAATTCGCGTAGCAGTGTTTCGTCACAGATTCGTTATACCGTTGTTCGTGCAACTTGAAGTGGCGATAGATACCCCATTGGCCATTACGATACACATTGATAGCAAGTCCCAGCTCCACTTGGTCCTTGTAGAATGGATGCGTGGGGTCGAAGGGCGGTGCAGACGAATCATCGATGAAGAAACAGGTGACGTTTTGAATGTTGGGCTCCTTCCGGATGCAGTTGACCAATCCAATAATGCCTGAGGTTGGATCGTTTTGTGCGTACAGAATGATAGGTTTGGTTTTAACTTCATCTTTAAGTTCCAATAACCAAGAAAGAGTAGAATCGTTGCTGGATACCTTGATGACGTGAGCATCTACGGTTGAACTCAAGGAAGACTTCTTCTGCTGGTAGAGAAGGAACTTTTCATCTTCAACGGAGAACGTGCTTACCAGTTGGAGCCGACGATGGCCTTCTGTGAGGGTATAGTCTTGTGACTCCCGCAGGAGAATAAATCCTTGATCAGACAGACAGTTGATGGCATCGGAGATAAACTCATCGTCGGTGAATAGGTTCTCACAAATGAGCAGCAACACGTTACGTTGTTTCATGAGTTTGTCCTCGGAGATGATCACGTTTGGTATGGGCTCAGGCTTATCACTGGAGATCAGTGTAAGATGTGCTTTCACAAGCGGAAGATCACCGATTGCATCACCAAAGAGCGAAATGATGGGAGCTCTTGTTGGAGAATGAATTTCGGTGACATTGAAAAAGATCGTAGCTTGATTCTCGAGAATCGTTTGTACGATGATCGATGCCACATCCGCCGGTTGTAGTACTTGTTGTGGATAGTACGGCAGGAAACGATAGCTTTCCAGGACAGGCACACCGGGCGGAAGTCGACGAGCGATGGTACTTGCGTTGAGTCCTCGAATCTCGATAGCTCCACATTGGAGTAAGTTCAGATCGCGGTCAAAGTAAACGCTGTAGTAAGGTACTCCCTCATCAGTATGTTGCTGTGATGTTTTCTGCTGCAATGGATTAATTTTGATGCAATCGATACGAGTGGGAATCATCAACGATCGAGTATCGAAAGAAATGATCGCCACCTGCAACATGCAGTCCAACAGTGCAGTCCAATTGTCCTTCCACTCGATCTTAGCATAGGAACCATCGCTTGTTGATTCGATGATGGATTTGAACACACCGCCATAATGGTATCCACGAAGCCGAAGTTCTTTGTAAAAGTCCTTCGTAGAAAGAATCACTGCTTGTGTATTCTTACGTTCGATGGGCTTCGGCTCATGTTTCTCGAGTGGTTGGATGTATCCTTTCACAACAATTACCGAACCTTCAATCACCTCAAAGTACCCACTTGCTTCTTGGATTTTCACGCTCAGTGACACCGCCTGGCCGGTGGTTAAAGTAGTCGCGCGTAGAAATTCTACCTCTAAGAACTTCACGGGCACCTCGTTTATTATGCTACCAGTCTTGCTGGCGAGAGAGTCCCAGACAAGGGCGAGGTATTGCGTGGCCGGAATCAAAATCCTTCCGTCGATACAGTGGCCGGCTATGTAGTCTTGCTCAGCAAGTGAAACGGTATGAAGATTGTTCCCTTGGTGGACCATTCGGTTCGTGCGGAAGATGCTAACATGCCAATCGCGCGAGTGATCCCAGCGGATCAACGAAGAGATCATCGGTGTTTCTAGTGAAACGGGGAAAGTCACCGTGGGGTATAGGTGTAGTAGGTTGCAGTGTTGTCCGTTGATGAAAGCGCTACAGAAAAGAAAGGAAATGGATAAATGAATGAGACCCATTCTGAACGACTCTCATACGTACCGGCCTATAGTTCCTAGGAAACTTTTAAGAATATTATCGGTAGATTGGATCGATGGCAGAGGTTGCAGTACGATCGCATCACTCTCGATGCTGTTGAACAGCTGATTCGAGCACTTTGGGTCGTAGATTCTGAACGACAGCACAGAGGTTGCGTTGATCCACCGTTCACTGGGTTTTGCCATCGGAAACGACTGCAAAACGGTCGCCAGTTTGGTGTTCAACGTTTTATCCATGATGATTTCCCGATAGTTGAATGTTTCCGGATTGTTGTATGAGACGAGCAGTGCGCCGTGGGTGAACGCAATGCGTATGGCATCGGGAAGCGTTATCACCCCATCGATGTAGGCACAGGTAATCTGACCGATCGAGTATCCACCGTAATGATCCACTTTCAGGCCGATAGCTTTCAGTACGTTGTAGATGGAAATTTGGATTACCAGTGTCCAAACGGCACGATGCAACGTGTTCGACTGGAAGCCTGTGCTAAAGATGCCTGCGTACTCTGGTGCCTTTAGCAGGTGCTTGCACTGCTCGTACGTCGCTTTGAACTGAGGAAACTGTTCAAAGGCACGCACCGTCACCTGCCAGTCGTAATCCATTTGGCCAAAAACCAGCGTAAATTTGGGAACCGATTTTTTGGCCTTCGCTACGTTCTTCTGTAGGGACACCGTGCTGCCATTGTTACCGGCTGCAAAGATGGCGTAGCCACGGGCGGTCATTTTGGCCAGTGCCTTCCGTTGGATATTGTGCGTTAAGGCGTACAGCTCGGTGTTAAATTTCTGTCTGCCAAGACCATCCAAGAAGTAGTCAACCGCGTCTACAGTACGTCCACTCCACACAACCAAACGAGGAAGGTCATCCGAGGGAATGTTGATAGGCGCTTTCCGTTTCGTGCTAGCGTGTAGCAGAGCGTGGCAGTTTGCTCCACCGAAACCGAACGAGTTGACCGCTACCAGAGGCCCTCCGAGGGGAGTTGGATTGTCCACCACCTTTAGATTCCCGTTCAGCAACGATGGTACATCGGTGCGGGGTTCGGTGTAGTTAATGTTCGGCGGAATCAGCCAGTTGTGCATCGCAATGACGCACTTCGTTACGGAGCAAATGCCAGCGGCTGCTTCCGAGTGGCCAATGTTCGATTTCACCGACCCAACCAACAGTGGTCCGGTCCTTCCGGTGCAGAACACCTTGTCGATTGCGTCGCATTCCTCCGGATCACCCACGACCGTTCCAGTGCTGTGAGCCTCCACGTAGCTGACGTCCTTAGGGTCATAAGGCACCTCCGAATACAGCTCATCCAGTAGTTGCTTCTGGATCTTATTTGAAGGGAACGTAATGCCCTCGAGCTTGTATCCGTCGCAGTTGGTTTTCGTGTTGACAACGTGCGCATAGATACGCTTCGAGTCCTTGGCCTTCTGGAGCAGAATAACCGCGTTCGCCTCAGAGCGCGAGTACCCCGAGGCGTTCTTATCGAACGGCCTACAGAATCCATCAGCGGCCAACACTCCCAGCAGCGCAAACTGCAGTGTGATGTACGGATGAAGTGTCAGATTGGTTCCGGCCACGAGGGCAGCATCACATTCACCCTGCCGAATCGACTTACAGGCTCGATCGAGGGCGTACATCGAGCTGCTGCACGCCGTATCCAGTGCGAGGACAGGTCCTTTCAGGTCCAGTGCGTAAGCTATCTTGAGGGCGATCATGCTTCTAGAAAAGCTGCAAATTTGAACCGTTTATAAAAATCAATCCAGCAATGTACTCTCTCAAATGCTATGGCACTAACCCGAGCATGACTTTTTTGTAGGGAAAACGAACTTTCTTGTACGTCCAGTAGGTCTCGGTCTCGGAGATTGCGACACCAACAAATACGCCCGTCCGGGAACCGCGCAGATCATCCAAATGCAAGCCGGCATCTAGAATCGCTTCATGGCAGTGTTCCAGCAGGAGACGTTGTTGCGGATCCATCGTATGTGCCTCCTTGAGGGTGCAACCGAAGTAGTCCGCATCGAATTTTCCCAAGTTTTTCAACTTGCCCAGTCGCTTCGGTATGTCCGGGTGGCTATGGTCCCAGCGATCCTCCTCATCATCTACGAGATCAACCTGAGCGGTGGAGAGTTAGCTGTGTTTCTTTGAAATTTTCTCCCTCTAATGAGATCCTGCTGGAACTTACCTTTGCATACAGGTTTTGCGCAAACTCTTCCACGCTGTTCGAGCGCGGGTATTTACCCGATATACCCGAAATGACGATCGAGTTTTCAGACTCAATCGGAGCAACAGGCAACATATGGGTCTTCATGGTGATCGTTTACAAACTGGTGACCAAACGGTGCCCAAGAGTAGGAATATATACTGTCTGCGTCGTCTGGACGAAAGCACAAAATGCATACTAACGAACGAACGATTGACTGACTGACCTGGTGTGGCCTGGAAGGGTAGAGCATTGAACCGTTACAAATTACACTGTGTGCCATTGAACTTTGTAGGATGCTAATGAATCAATTTATTGAATTCGGTAGTGAATCAATTACTACCCAAACAATTTAAATGTTGATGTCAACGAGGTGAAGCTGATTCGTACACTTTCTTATCAATTGCCCCCTTCATTGTTTCTTTCTATGCAAAGCTAGAGTTGTAGACCTTAGGTTGATCGATTAATTTATTTGTTATATCATAGAAAAAAAAGTTCTCATAAACAGTTAAATATCATTAAAGAAATTAGCCAATAGCCAATAGATAACAATAACCCAGATCGCTTCAGTTAAAGTGTATCCTTATTGATGATTTCAATCAGCTCCGAGTTGGCCAGCATGGTTTGATGAGTACCATCGATCACTTTTAGAATAAACGAGGATTTAGTGAACTCGCTCAGCCCATAATCTTCTTCAATGTCGGTTATCATCCCTGAGCGCACCAGTACCAGTGGGGACGATAGTTTTTCCTTCACTTCGGTACTCATGTTCATGGCGGCCTTCATCCGGTAGAACAGCACGCGCATCATCTTGCGGATATAGTCTTCCGAGAACGGATTTGCGTCGCGACCCATCTCCAGCATTTTATTAACGCGATCTTCGTACGTGGCTCCATCCATGATTATTTTGATAACGTCAGTGGTAACGGTGGGGAGAGCAAACGAGAGCACCAATGTCAGAACGGTCGTTTGCAAATGTTCATCGTCAATGCCCGAAAGGTGATTACTGGCCAAACGCTGCAGGTACAGTGGAGAGCCATCGATAAGCATTAGCTTCCCTCGCAGGGACCGAGCTTCCAGGCGCTTTACGATATCCAGGGCCAGTAGGGATCCGAACGAGTATCCGATGACCAGAAACTGTTCGCATTTCGCAAAGACAGTTTGGAACATTTCATCAAACACGGAGTCTACGATGCCAGGAACCGTTTGTTCATCGGCAGAGTTGGCAAAGGATTGTAACATGAAAGTTGGGGCATTGATATCGGAAGCAATCTTCAGCCACGGTGGGCTGCAAACACTCTCAATGCCAGGGATGATAAGAACGGCCCGCTCATACTGGAGATCGTCTGACTTTGAAGGCAGTCGCAGCACGGTATGGTGGCTATCGGCTTCGTCACCGAAGCTGGCCAACAAGTCTTCCAGCTGGAGCTGGTTGTTGACAACTTCGGCCGCCTCGTTTTCTGCCTTGGCGTCGGCCAGCTTTTGCAGCTTGGAGAAAGTGAGAGTGCGAAGATCTTGGGGGGTTAAAAGAATGTCAAAATCACGCTCCAGCACTTGTCTAATCTCGACGGCCATAAGTGAATCCATGCCGATGTCGGCGAGAGTACTCTCAATGGACACGGATTTCATGTCGCGAATGTTCATGATGTTCATGACGGCTTCGACAATGTTCTTAGCACCACCACTGGAGCTGCGCTTTTCAGCCACGACCATGCTGGACACGATAGGATCGTCCGTCGTAAGCAACTGATCAAGCACCTGGATACAGGAGGTAAGTCTTTGTTGCAGCGTACCTCCGATCTCCATGTCGAGTTTATCCTCCTGCATGTCCGCAACGATACCAACCTCTCCGATGGCTCCCCATTGAATGGCCTTGCCCGGTAATCCTTCGGAAGTTCGACGTTCTATGATACGCTCCATAACGGAGTTAGCCATACCATAGTTGGATTGGCCGGCATTGCCTCTGCCACATGATACGCTGGAGAAAACGACAAAATATTTCAGCATGGGACAAAGCTCCTGGCTTATTACATCGAAATGTTGGGTAGCGGTGGCTTTTGGAGCAAGACATTCGGCGAACTTATCCATTGATTGGTTTTCCATGATGGCGTCTCTGAGTTGGACGGCCAGATTGAAGATTCCGGCCACGGGTCCCATCTCATTGGCTTGTAGCAACAGTCGACGGCAACCGTTTTCGGTGGAAATATCCTCCGTAGAAATGCGCACCTGGACTCCGTAACTCTTCCACATGCTGTGAAAAATGAATGGCTTGTAATAATGTGTTATGTATTAGTGGGTTACTTCACTAGAACTTACTTGATACGGTATTGTTGATAAGGCTTTGTGATACCTCTGCTAGAGCTGAGGAGCACCTTCCGGCAACCACGAATAATCAGCCAATCGGCTAGCTCGAGGCCGAATCCACCCAAACCTCCAGCTATGACCATGCTTTGCTCGGGACTGCAGTAGACTCGTGGAAGGTACGAGATAGGAACCGAGGCGACATCATCTTCGTTGTCTCGGATCTTGAGCACTACTTTACCAATGTGCTTAGCGGTTGCTAAGTAACGGAAAGCTTGCTCGATCTCATGCGCTTGGAAGACGGTCGTAGGAAGCGGTTTAATGATGCCTTTCGCCATATCGACGGTAAGCGTTTTGTATACTTCCTTCATGAGATCCCGACGGTCTACGAACATAAGATCCAAGAGGACGGCCGTGAATGAAAGGCCTTTCTGGAACAGAGACATTGCAAGCTTGGAATCCTTCATCATGTCGTATTTTCCTATCTCCAGAAAGTGTCCACCCTTGGCAAGGCAGCGTATGGATGACTGGAGTTTCTCCTCGGACAGTGAGTTGAGTACGAAGTCAACACCTCGGCCGTTTGTACGTTCTTTGACGAGTCTCTCGAAGGTGGTATCTCTGGAGTTTCCAATGTTGTTCGAATTCAGGTCGGGGAAATAGCTCAACAGGAACTCTCGTTTCTCTTTAGTGCTTACGGTTGTAAATACTTCTAGACCGTAAGCTAGGGCCACTCGAATGGCCGCGAGACCGATACCCCCTGTTCCGGCATGGATGAGAATGGATTTGCCTTTTCGAATGTCTGCACAGACAAAAAATGCACCGTAGACGGTGGCGTATACGGTGGGTATGGAGGCCGCTTGCTCCAAGGTGTACTCATCCGGTACATCAAGAAGAAAGAGCGGATCGGCTTCAATGACTGTAGCCATCGAACCGGCAGGCACAATGCCCATGACTCGTTTCCCGGTGGCTGTAACACCGGAGAATTCCAACCCAAGCACACATTCTAGAGCCAACCGATCGGTACAGAATGTTTCCACCGTCAAACGACCGGTAGCGAGCATAACATCCTTAAAGTTCAAGGAGCTGTACACTACTTTGATGATAGGATTTGTTGGTGGCCGCTCGGTTAGTGGCCCTTCCATCCAGGTGAAAGAGGAAAGATCTCCTGGTTTGATACAATTCGCGTAGCAATGTTTCGTCACAGATTCGTTATACCGTTGTTCGTGCAACTTGAAGTGGCGATAGAGACCCCATTGGCCATTACGATACACATTAATAGCAAGTCCCAACTCCACTTGGTCCTTGTAGAATGGATGCGTGGGATCGAAAGGTGGTGCAGACGAATCATCGATGAAGAAACAGGTGACGTTTTGAATGTTGGGCTCCTTCCGGATGCAGTTGACCAATCCAATAATGCCTGAGGTTGGATCGTTTTGTGCATACAGAATGACTGGCTTTGTTTTGACTTCATTTTTAAGTTCCAATAACCAAGAAAGGGTAGAATCGTTACTGGATATCTTGATGACGTGAGCATCTACAGTTGAACTCAAGGAAGACTTCTTCTGCTGGTAGAGAAGGAACTTTTCATTCTCAACGGAGAACGTGCTTACCAGTTGGAGCCGACGATGGCCTTCTGTGAGGGTATAGCCTTGTGACTCCCGCAGGAGAATAAATCCTTGATCAGACAGACAGTTGATGGCATCGGAGATAAACTCATCGTCGGTGAATAGGTTCTCACAAATGAGCAACAACACGTTACGTTGTTTCATGAGTTTGTCCTCGGAGACAATCACGTTTGGTATGGGCTCAGGCTTATCATTGGAGATCAGTGTAAGATGTGCTTTCACAAGCGGAAGATCGCCGATTGCATCACCAAAGAGCGAAATGATGGGAGCTCTTGTTGGGGAATGAATTTCGGTGACATTGAAAAAGATCGTAGCTTGATTCTCGAGAATCGTTTGTACGATGATCGATGCCACATCCGCCGGTTGTAGTACTTGTTGAGGATAGTACGGCAGGAAACGGTAGCTTTCCAGGACAGGCACACCGGGCGGAAGACGACGAGCGATGGTACTTGCGTTGAGTCCTCGAATCTCGATAGCTCCACATTGGAGTAAGTTCAGCTCGCGATCAAACGAAGTAACGTATTTTGGCACCTCGTTTTCATTGCTCTGATCTGCGGCCTTGTGCTGAATAGGATCGATTTTCAACGAATCGATACGGGTCGGAATGGCTAATGAGCGAGAATCCATCGCGATGATCGCTACTTGCAACATGCAGTCCAGTAGTGCAGTCCAGTTGTACTTCCATTCGATCTTAGCATAGGAACCATCGCAAGCCGCCTCAACAACCGAACGGAAGAAGCCTCCGTAGTGGTATCCTCGCAGACGAAGCTCCTTGTAGAAATCTTTCGACGGTAAAATTGTTGCGTCCGTTATGCGTCGTTCGATCACCTGCGGGGTATAATCCCTAAGGACCTGGATGCGTCCCGTTACCACCAGGGCGGTACCTTCCCGGACCTCAAAGAAACCCGTGACATCGTTCAAATCGATTGTCAGGGTTACTGCCTGGTCTGCGGTGAGTGTCGTCGCTCGTAGAAATTCGATGTCACTAAACTCGACCGGCATCTCCTCTGGAATGATGCCCATTTTCCCGGAGAAAGAGTCCCACACGTAAAACAGGTATCCCGTCGCTGGTATGAGGATCCTTCCGTCGATACAATGACCGGCCATGTAGTCCTGCTCGGAGAGCGTTATGGTGTACTCGGTCGTGCTCTGGTCAACCATGCGTGTTGTTCTGAAGTTGGTTACGTGCCAATCAGCATTATGATCCCATCGAAGGTTTGGTGATATCATCGAGGTGCCTTGCGATACAGGGAACTGAATCGATGGGTAGAGCTTAAGCAGATTGAAGTGATGACCCTGAATAAAGGCTCTGAATAGTAAAAAAGTGATGGTGTTAGCGGACCGAGTTCATACGAACACAAAAAAAAAGAATCATTTACTTACTCGCCAAGTGATGCAAGGAAACTGTTGATCGCTTCGATTGGTTTGGTGAAGCTTCCCTTCAGGGGCTCAAGTATGGTAAACTCACTAGCGGTTATTGTTTCGTACAGCTTCGTCTCCATCGTACGATCGTAAATCCCGAATGATTGAAGTTGGCTTGCATTAATCCATCTGGATGTTGGTTCACGCACCCGCAGCGGTTTCAGTACCTTAGCTAGCTTGGAGTTGAGCAGTGTGTTGCTCGAAACGTTACCATAGTCGACGTTGTGCTCTACCTGATGCGCGCGCATGATATATCCCTGGGCATAGGCGACTCGCATGGCATCGTGCAGCGAGAGTGCGTTGTCGATGTAAGCGCAAGTTATTTGTCCCACCGAGTATCCTCCATACTGGGCGATAGGTATGCCCATCTCCTTCAGCATCCGGTACACACCTATCTGGGTAATGAACGTCCACAGGATTTGCTGAATCGGATCATTCGTCTGTTTGCTTTGATCGAATGCATCGAAACCACACTCCCGAATTGCCTTCAGACACTCAGTGACGCAGCTGGAAAATGTGGGAAATTTTTCAAACGCACTCGCCGTACACTCCCAGTTCCTATCGATGTGTCCAAAAATGAGGGTCAACGTAGGAACGGTGTACTTTTTCGGGATGCTAAACGGTACTGCCTTACGAAGAAGTTCGGCCGTACCATCATCACGACCACCGAAAATGGCGTAACTTTTGGTGTTCATCCGTGGAATTCCCTTTCGTTGGATGTTGTGCGCTAAGGCGCAGAATTCAGCATCGTAGCGTTGGCCGATGAAGCTTTTCAGGAAATGGTCGACAGCTTCCGGTGTTCGACCACTCCAGACGACCAACCGGGGGAGACCATCGATCGGGTAGCCACCGTTAACTTTTTCCTTGGTGCAGTTGTGCAGAAGGGCGTGCGCGTTCGCGCCACCGAATCCAAACGAATTGACCGCTACCAGAGGCCCTCCGAGAGGGATGACATTATCTACCACCTTTAGATTTCCGTTCAGCAACGATGGCACATCCGTGCGGGGTTCGGTGTAGTTAATGTTCGGCGGAATCAGCCTGTTGTGCATCGCAATGATGCACTTCGTTACGGAGCAAATGCCAGCGGCTGCTTCCGAGTGGCCAATGTTCGATTTCACCGACCCAACGAGAAGCGGTTCCGTCCTCCCAGGGCAGAACACCTTGTCGATTGCGTCGCATTCCTCCGGATCACCCACGACCGTTCCAGTGCTGTGAGCCTCCACGTAGCTGACGTCCTTAGGGTCATAAGGCACCTCCGAATACAGCTCATCCAGTAGTTGCTTCTGGATCTTATTTGAAGGGAACGTAATGCCCTCGAGCTTGTATCCGTCGCAGTTGGTTTTCGTGTTGACAACGTGCGCATAGATACGCTTCGAGTCCTTGGCCTTCTGGAGCAGAATAACCGCATTCGCCTCAGAGCGCGAGTACCCCGAGGCATTCTTATCGAACGGCCTACAGAATCCATCAGCGGCCAACACTCCCAGCAGCGCAAACTGCAGCGTGATGTACGGATGGAGTGTCAGATTGGTTCCGGCCACGAGGGCAGCATCACATTGACCCTGCCGAATCGACTTACAGGCCCAATCGAGGGCGTACATCGAGCTGCTGCATGCGGTATCCACCGCCATGTTCGGTCCTTTAAGATCAAGAGCGTAGGCTATCTTCGATGCCAACATGCTTCTCGCAGACCTTGATGAGATGAAGATGAGAACGCTGTAGTAGCTGAGTGCACAAATTCAAGCAATTGCTTACCCCAAAATCGACTTGTTATACGGAGATTTCGTTTTCTTGTACGTCCAGTAGATTTCCGTCTCAGCGATAGACACACCGACGAATACACCCGTGCGGGACCCACGGATGTCGTCTGGATGCAGCCCAGCATCCAGCACAGCCTCGTAACAGTTTTCCAACAGTAGGCGCTGCTGCGGATCCATGGTATGCGTTTCCTGGAAGCCACTGCTGAAGAACTCCGCATCGAACTTGCCCAAGTTGTTGATCTTCCCAAGCCGCTTCGGGATTCCGGCGTACAGATGTCTCCAGCGATCCTCCTTGTCGTCGACCAAATCCACCTGTTGTATCCATATAAACACCGGCGAAATAATCAGGATCCTGCACCCGATGTAACACATTTTCCTACCTTGTTATACAAATTATCCGCGAAATGGGCCACACTGTCCGAGCGAGGATACTTTCCCGCGATACCACTGATTACGATCGACTCCTCCGAGGTGATCGGAGTGTTCACAGCTGGAGAAGGCTTGCTTGGATGCATGGCTACTTTCGTCTGTATGCAGTTGGTTGCGAACTTGTTGCTTCTTTCCAATGCACTGATGCACTCTGCAGGGCGTAAGCTAGGTTTTATATTCTGTCCTATTGGGGTCACACTCGCTCACATAACGAACGACGAGCCGTGGGTAATTGTGCAAATTTTCCCCCAGTCCGCATTAATTAATATGCAATAAATAGCATTGACAAGAAATAGGCCAATGGATAGAAACAGGTCAAATACCAAACTATGGTTAAAGCTATAGGGCTGCAGCTGTTTAGCGAACAAACACACAGGGAGATGATTTTCCCTTTTCTAATTACTTTTCACAAAACCCCCGGAAAGAGTGATAGGATCAAGAAGTACACTCATCTAGAGCTTTCCAACTATTCTCGTCGGTTTTATTATCTGGAACATCCTTATCTATGATTTCTTGCAGGGGTTTCGATTTGTAAAAGCTTGTGCTTTGAGTTAGCACGACATTGATCGCACGATGTTCCTAACCTTGAAAGTATTAATGAGTGTGAATGGTAATGGGTCTGTGTTGGCCCCACGGGGTTAATACGCCGCTTCGTAACGCTACCGGCTGGGGTTCACCCGTTTCGAATCGGACGAGTATAAATAATCAGTGCAGAAGTCACGCGCATTCGCGCCGGTGCTATGGCTGCTATCGTTTGGTCAACCGAAACTGGTGCAATTTGCTGCACCAAATTATTGATTGATCTTTTCCGGTTACGGTGTTCGATTCAGACCGAGGGTGTTGACTATTTTCAGTGCGAAAATGTCTGAAGGAAGAGTGACAATGTATGTGGCGCAATGCGTTAGGACTACCGGCGTTACAGCATCGAGTGAAAATAGATTCAGGTTGCATTGTAGCCAGCAAAAACGGTTTCTCTAGTTCGAGATGGCATAATCCTCGCAAAATCACCCACTTCCCAGCGCCAAAGCTAGTGATGATCTTCGGCGAGTCACGGCGAATATGTTGAGTGTTTGTGGCTATTAGTCAATTGAAGATGATCAGCGTTGATTGAGATGCGCCCGGTATGATGAGAATAGAAACAAACGATGCTGCCGAGAACACCTCGGGCGCGTTCGTTAGTTATTAAGCGGACCCAGGCCGATAAAGTTCTACACCTAGATTATCGCCATGTCGACACCGGCGAAGGAAGCCCGTGGCCATTGGGCTTCGAAAACCGAATTCATCCTGTCGTGCATGGGATACGCGATCGGGTTGGGTAACGTGTGGCGCTTCCCGTATCTCTGCTATCGCAACGGTGGTGGTGCCTTCCTGGTGCCCTACCTGCTGATGTTGGTGCTGTGCGGGATACCGCTGTTCTTCCTTGAGGTGTGCCTCGGTCAGTTCAGTGGAACCGGGTGTGTGACGGTGTTCAAGATCGCACCATTGTTCAAGGGTGCCGGTGTCGCGATCATCGTGATCAACTTCATCTGCACGGCGTACTACAATGTCATCATATCGTACCCGATCCTGTTTCTGTGGCGATCGCTACAGACGCACCTGCCGTGGGAGAACTGCCGGAACGCGTGGAACACCGATCGGTGCTTGGAGTTGCGCGACGGTCAGCACAGGGACATGTTTCTCAACAACAGCACAATGGGTCACTTCCGTACACCGGCTGATGAGTTCTTCCAGTATGCTAATCCACATCTCACTAGTTTCTAGGTGATTTTGTGACCGATGATTTATGCTTTCAGCAATGAAATCCTCCAGATTTCGGACGGTATCGAGCACCCGGGAGGTATCGTGTGGCCCCTGTTCGTATGCAATGTGCTCGCATGGCTCGTCATCTTCTGCTGCATCGCTAAGGGTGTCGAGTCGGTCGGCAAGGTGGTCTACTTTACGGCCACCTTTCCGTTTGTCATCCTCGCGGTACTGCTCGTACGGGGCGTGACGCTGCCCGGCGCGCTCGAGGGCATTCGGTTCTACATCGTACCGCAGTGGGATCAACTGCTCAATCTGAAGGTGTGGGCGGACGCGGCCGTACAAATTTTCTTCTCACTCGGACCCGGTTGGGGCGGGATCGTAAACATGGCCAGCTACAACCAGTTCAAGAACAACGGCAAACTCGATTCGATCTTCATCCCGATCGTCAACTGCGGGACGAGCATTTTGGCCGGGTTCGTCGTGTTTTCCGTACTGGGCTTTTTCTCGCGTAAGTATAAATCACTAAACTCACCGAATTCACCAAACGATCGTTTGTGATGGGTCGGCTTTGTGTTCAGTTTCGTTCTTCTTCATTCCTTCCTTCTTTGCAAAGATCAAACTGGTCTTCCGGTGGCTAGAGCTGCAACCGGTGGACCTGGGTTAGCTTTCATCACCTACCCGGAGGCGATCAGTATGCTTCCCCTGGCTCCCTTGTGGGCTTGCCTATTCTTTAGCATGCTGTTTCTGCTGGGAATAGATAGTATGGTGAGTAGCGAGACGGATCTACCACTTAATGCCCTACAGTGAAACTAAAAGCGTTCTCACGTTCCAGTTCGTGCAAATCGAGGCCATTATATCCTCGGTTCTGGATGTATTTCCGTCGCTGCGTGCCAAGAAATTGCTCATCACCGCCAGCACTTGTGGGCTGCTCTTTCTGCTCTCGATATCTTGCGTCACAAGGGTAACGAGGACGTGCCGAAGAGTGGGCGACGAGAACCCTCCGAAACTAAACCATCCCTTCTTTTCTTTCCGGTGGCCAGGGTGGAATGTATCTGATACAGCTGCTGGACTGGTACTCGGCCTCGATTTCGGTGATACTGGTTTGCATCGTGGAGGTCATCGCTGTGGCGTGGATCTACGGCTGTGGCAACTTTGTCCGTGACGTGCAATTTATGATCGACCGGAAGGTCGAGCAGTACTGGATCGTTGCGTGGAAGTTTGTCACACCGGTCGTGTTGACTGTAAGTCCAATTCATTTGACTTTGAACTTTACATTCTTTTATTGAAAAGAGCCAATATGTTTTGTTGCTTTTTGTTTTCAGTTTATTTTCTTCACCACGATCGCTTACAATACAGAGGTATCTTATGGGACTGGTGGAATCTATCCCCGCTGGGCTATAAAACTCGGATGGGCTAGCAGCTTTCTGTCAATGTTTTGTATTCCTGCATATATCGTTTTCAAGCTGGCATTTGCAGAGGGATCGTTACTAAGGGTATGTTGGGCAATTGGGATGACAAAAAGGTCTGATTTTGAATTAATTTGTCTATCTTTTTCTCCTCCCTTCTAAAGCGCGTAAGGGAGCAGCTGAAACCTCAAGACTGGGGTCCGGCTGATGCCGATCAGCGGGCGTTGTGGATCGATCACGTTCAGTGCATGCAGAAAGCCTAGTTATTTTATTGTAAGTTTTGTGAAGATTTTCCGTGCCATATGTTGAATAAAATCTAAGCCACCGTTACGACTGTTGGGTTAGTCTTTGTGACGTGAACGGCTCCTGGGTTGGCGGCGACATTAACCGATCCACCGACGACGGTGCGCACGGCATCGGAACGGGTCACAACGTGCTCAACGGGAGCGACGTACACCGGTGCAGGGTAGACCACCTTCTGGACGTGCACTTCCGGCACGTGCACGTACCTCTGGACCGTGACCGGGTAGTAAACGTATCGCTGTCCATGAGAGTGTTTGTGGAAGAAGGGGCTCGGGCTGGCATAGGCGGTAGCAAGCAATGCGAACGCAACAAGTGCTGATAGAACCTGGTGACAGAAGTAGTAAAATTTCACTTAAAAAGTTGATAACCTAAGTAGATAGTGCGTTACCTTCATTGTTGAGACGATCTTGTTTCTTGGCTTATGCTTTTTGCTAGACGGAAAGTCAAACACAAACTGATGCCCCGTCAATTGTGCGCTGGGAGTATTTATACGATACGACGCTTCATTAAGTTTGGGGAAGCATATTTCAATTTCCGGAAAGGAGCCCATTATGTCCAGCATGTTCTTCTAAATGTCCATGAACTGTGCAGTTTGTACCGAGTTCATCGTCCATCGTTTCGTAACAAGAATCGTTTGGTGGTAAACATGTTAGACATGGTTTTCCGTTTCGATAAGATCTTGTTCCGTTGGGGACATCACCTACGGTCACTAAAAGCAATACTTCTGGTCTTGTTTTCTCCAGTTTTTCTATATTTTCTACTTTTAGTGATGAGCTTATTGCTGATACTTTCATCGTACAAGAACGGCCTATTCAAAAATACATGTTCTAAAGCTTTAAATTTTAAACTGATCATTATATAAGTTTCATAGTTATTATTCACAAAACAAAAAATCATTCAACCAATAAAATGACCAATTACCAATTTGAGAAGTGTCTCTATTTTTTCGGGGAATCGTTTCTCTTTGATTGTCAATCTTGAACAATTCTGCTCTTCAATTATCAATATACATGATAATTCATAATTTTAAACTTGTTCTTGTAACGTCGTGAATTTCTTTCACTTAAAAACAGGGTCATAAGCAACAACGTAGTTGATGCCAAAAATTTGGAAATGTTTATTTGTGTCCAGGCCTTACAATGCCGACCTTTACTCCGAACCTGGTGCAGCATCCAGGTTCAGCTGCTGTTGGGAGAAGGCATGTCCGGGCAGAGGTGCCTCATGGATCACTCCCCGGTTGGCGGCCAGGTAGCGAGCCTCCTTCTGGTAGACCAAGGCCGGTGCGCTGTACGCCAGCGGGGCAGTATAGTAAAACGGGGCGGCCGCATACGTCAAAGGAGCCGGGGCGTAGGTTAGGGCTGGGGCTGCTGGGGCGATGAATTTGGCCTCCGAATTACTCTGCACCACCGTCGTGTGCGGTGCCTGCAGGGCTAGTGGGGCGGTGTACAGCAGCGGTGCAAGCCCGGCTTCAGCTCCGAAAACGGCCAGCGCCATCATGACTACAGCTGCGATGCACTAGAAAAGACAAAGAATTGATGTAATTAAAGCAAACGCCATATATATATATATATATATATACTTATACTTTGTGTGAAGAAAGTTCTTTAATACTAACCTTCATGATTGCTTATTGAGGTTTTGCTAAGATGGTTGGAAAAGAAACGTTCGATTGAACACTCAGACAAGATCTGTTGTTTCTGCATTGCAACGGGATGCCTTTTATACTCATCAACCCGTGCCCGCAAGCCGGTGTGACTGCATTATAAATAAACAAAAGCGTAAAAAAGACTCTTCTTAAGGAACCTTCTCCTTGGGAATCAGATAAAAGCGACAGCATAAAAAATGAAAAGCGCCCGGACGAGTTGGACAGCATATAAAAATGGGTAAGGGAGACATAAAAAGACAACAGGCGACGCTGCAAAACAAGTAGATCAAGTGGCCCGATCGGTAAGCGATACATTTTCTCGTTGCGTACGCGAACGCACGGCAGTTACGCGCAGAACCAGAACAACAATGCACAATTTGCGCGGGTCAGTGCCCGGCAATCGCGATCGCGTCAAGAACTGGTTTACAACGAGCTGTTTTGAGCCACCTTTTGTAAAACTATAAGTTACTTGTGCTATTTGTAATAAAATTGTGAACTGGATTAAACGGAACAGTTCCTCTTTTTTCCCACCAGGAAAATGTGGAGTAAAGTTTTAATAGTATGACCGAAGGGTATAAATACGGTTATACCGGGGATTGTCGAAGGTAGAACTCAAGTGGCAATCCTTCCGAACACATTGTGAGAAATACTGAACTTCGTTCGCAATCATGAAGGTAAGTTTGAGCAAAATCACAACGGTAGTATTTCGTAGGATCACTTTAATTGTTTGTTTAATTTTCTTTTACCACCAGTGCATCGCAGCTGTAGTCATGATGGTGCTGGCCGTGTTCGGAGCTGACGCAGGGCTTGCACCGCTGCTCTACTCGGCCCCACTGGCCCTCCAAACGTCTCATACGACATTTATTCAGAGCAATCCGTCTGCGAAGTTGCTGGCCAGTGCTCCTGCTCCGTTAGCCTATGCCTCGGCTCCTTGGGCGTATGGCGCTGGTCCATTCCTCTATACCGCCCCGCTGGCGTACAGTGCACCGGCCCTGCTGTACCAGAAGGAGGCTCGCTATCTGGCCGCCAACCGGGGTGCCATTCATGAGGCGCCTCTGCCCGGACATGCCTTCTCCCAGCAGCAGCTGAACCTGGATGCTGCACCAGGATCGGATTAAGTGTTGGTTTCGAAAGCGATAAAGACATATAATAAAACTCTTGTGGCCATAACAGAAGCAACTTGAAGAAGCAACTTGAATATTTATATTTCTTTGTTTATTATTAATTTTTAAATTTCCCTAGCCCGCCATATAGGCCTGACAAGTTTAATTTAAAAATTGTTATTTAATTATCAGTGCTGTTATTAGCTCTCGACTCCCAAAGCCTGTATTATACGGCAGAATTTATAAGAATTGCTAGTGTTACATGGTACGTCTATTTCACCTTTGAAGGACTAAAATGTAAAAAAAAAGATTTGGCACTTTCTTTTCATTCTTGTAAGCTTGATTTATAGCTGATCTCGATTTGACCATCTCAGGTTTTTCATTGTGTAATGCAATGGTAGTAGCAGTTGTAGCGATATGTTTTATTTCTGAATCAATTTATTTTCTTACATTTGCGGATATTAATTTAGCCGTTAATGGGTTCGACGCCATGATCTTCCCACATTGGCTTGTTTTGAACTACCTGACTAAATTAATTATTATTGATTTAACCTTTGCTTGCGTCACTGTTCGAACGCGATGAAACCAATTTTCTTGGGATTACAGAATACTCTAAGTGAAGTGGAATACGAGAACTTTTAAAATTGTACGAGAAAAAGAGATGTTAAAACAAGGAGTCAAGTGTTTGTATTACCCCTCGTTCTGAAGACGTTAATTTTTTGGCCGACTAAGATTTTCTGCACACTTCAAGGTTGGGTACGAAAAAATCCACAAAGTTTAGGATGATTGCAAATTTTATTCACATTTATAACATGTTCAAGTTGTTAGGGACCGATTGCAAGGCAGCTTTCTTACGTTTCGTTTTGTCATTTGTTTTCCGAAAATCCAGAGCTATCGAAGGTGTCTCGTTTCGTTTCATGGGTAACGTATTGGTCAGTAGAAAATACGGCCATGTGAGCCTAACAGAAATCAGGCGTTTACTGAGTTCCCGGCGCCGGTTCAACGTTGAACGACTGCTGGTTGACGCTGTGTCCCGCCAGCGGGGCCTCATGGACGGCACCCGGGGTGGCCGCCACGTAGCGAGCTTCCTTCTGGGCCACGACGGCCGTGGCGACTGGTTCCGCAACAACGGTGTCCTCAGCGAACGCGGCGGTCTCAACAACTTCCGAGTCGGAAGCGTACACCGTCGGGGCGGCGTAGGCAACGGGGGCAACCGAGGCGTACCGGGTCACCGGAGCGGAGTAAGAGACGGCCGGGGCGGAGTAGGAAACAGCCGGAGCGGAATAGGAAACGGCCGGGGCAGCATAGGAGACGGCCGGTGCGGCATAGGTGGTCACTGTAGCCGATGGGGCAGAGTAGCTGACGGCCTGGGCAACGTACTTCGTCGGGGCAACGTTCTGCTGGACGACCGTCTTCTGCGGGACGGAGTAGGCCGTCACGACGGGAGCCGTGTAGGTGACAGCGGCCGGGGCGGCGACATATTTGGGGGCGACGTTCTGCTGCACGACGGTCGTTTCCGGCACCGAGTAGACGGGAACGGTGGCCTGAGCGGCGTATGTGACGGCGGCCGGGGCCGAAACGTACTTCTGCTGCACGTAGGTCGTCTCAGGCACGGCGTAGGCGGTGACGGTCGGGGCCGTGTAGACGTACTTCGGGGCCACGTTCTGCTGGACGACGGTCTTCTCGACGGGAGCGGAGTAAACCACCGGCACAACGGCACACTCGGCGACGGCGGCCAGGGCGACCATGACTACAGCTGCGATGCACTGTTAGAAACAACCGATACCAAGAACACAATCCGTCGGCTTGAAACACATGTATCACGCGGAAGAAAACTGGCTGCCGTCTTACCTTCATGATTGCTGGTTTTGGGTTACGTTGAACGAGGGCGTCTAACCTGGTGAAAGATCGATCGGATTCTGATCGTTCGGCTAGTGCCGAACAGCTTTTATACGTGTCAGGCGAGCTATTCTTCCTTTCGCCGAAAATTCTCGCTCTCCCTTACCAAAACAGGATTATTCCATAAACACAAAGGTTAATTGTGTCTTAAAAGACCTTTTTTTATTCGGCTTGAAATATTCGGGCGGGCTAAACTTGTACAACAACGAATCTTGAGCAGCAGAAACATGAAGAATATACGGACAGAGGAACAAAGCAAACCTAACAATCGTACATGAGTAAGCTGTGACAATCCATTTGGAGCATGTAGAGAATAACGAAAATGAAACAAGCGTGGTGGTAGGAATTTTAGATCGGCTGACATTTAAAGAACGTATTTGGCAAAGGGAGTAGATGGAAGATATTTGTTGTATCCCAGTCCGTAGCCTCCGTAGTTCAACAGTCCATCATCGACAACTTTGGTGGCGACAACCGGAGCCACCAGCTTGTTGTATCCCAAACCGTACTGGTTGGCTACGACTGTGGCCACCAGCTTGTTGTATCCCAGGCCATAGTTGTTATGTCCCAGAGCGTAGTTGTTGTATCCCAGGGCGTAGCTGTTATCAACAACCTTCGTGGCCACTACTGGAGCAACCAGCTTGTTGTATCCCAGGGCATAGCTGTTGTCAACGACCTTGGTGGTAAGGACTGGGGCGACTGATGGGTATCTGACGACCTGCTTCACTGCCGGGTAAGATCCGTACACCGATGGATAGGAGTACTTGTCCACTACTGCTGGAAGACCGTACGATTGATCGACGACGACCTTGGAAAGAGGCAGTCCAGTACCGTATCCTTGGTAGGAAAGGACATCGTTGTATGGAAGGTAGGACGCCTGAGAGACAGCGACGAAAGCCAGGGCAATGATTGCGACGAAGAGCTGAAACACATCATTATTGGATCATTAGAAACTGAGCGATCACTTCTTTTTAAAAATATTTACCTTCATTTTTGAACTAGATGTAAAACAATGCTTTGACGATGGAACCTACGAATACAAACTGATGATGATCGGATTGATGAACGCATCTTTTATAGTACCTGCTAACGGAAGTGTGAAGCGAAAGGAAGACTCTATCGCCAAGGACTCTCAAAACGTGTCACATACGGTCCGGTATAAAAGCAGACGATCCGCGGGTCAAACGATCACAGTTCACTAGCAGCTTTCCGCGATCAACAGCAATCAATCGGTTCACTCTACTCGAAACATGAAGGTAAGGTTCGAAAAAGAAAATGTGTGTTTGAGTTAAATGATAGTCATGTTATAAAATACTGTTTAGGCATTTGTCGCGATTGCTGTTCTGGCTCTGGCCGCCCTCTCCAATGGATCGTATCTTCCCGCCGTCCAGACAGTCCTTCCGTACTCCTACAACACGGGACTCTATGGCTTGAACGGTTACGATGGACTTGGCCACTACTCTCCCTTGAGTGGATTGGGATACTCCTCGGAACTGGATCATGGATTATCGTACCCGTACTCGGCCGCCCTTCCTTACTCTGCCTACAATAACGGACTTCTAGGATATTACGGATCGAAGTACGCTCCCACCGTCGTCCAGGCCAATGTGAACACTCTGAAAACCGTCAACCCGCTGGGTCTGTACGGAGGATATGGACTCGGTCATGCCCCAACTGTCGTCCAGGCCAACGTCGCCAGCTCCCTGAAGACGGTCAACCCTCTGGGTCTGTATGGCGGATACGGTCTTGGACACGGATACGGATTGGGCCAGGCATACGGATACGGATACAACAACTACCTCCCGGTTCAGGCTCATGCTGCGAAGTATGTTGCCGCGAACCCGGGAGCCGTCCATGTGGCGCCACTGCCAGGCCATCTTGTCAACCAGAAATCGATTGTGGCTTAATCCATTGTGTCTTGAAAAATGTGACATTGTGTAAATAAAATCGTACTCACAACTTCAAACAAATCAATGTAAATGGAATCTGAAAAATGTTATATCAACATCTGCCTTTACTTCGAAATGGTTATGACAAAATTAAAACATCATTCAAACTCTATCGAGCATCAGAAGCATCAGCACAATCAAATTAAACAAAAAAAACACATATATTGGGATTTTTATGTACCCTTTTAAATATCTCTTTCATACTTATTTTGTTTTATGTATGTTTCAAAAACATACAGAAACAATTTGTATGAATTCGTTCTAACATGCGTAAAAAGTATGTATTAAAAAGAAATTTTGTTCGACTACTATTTGCAGCAAAACTCAAGAATAAGACTTTTACTACGACTTGTTTTCACTTTATCAGCTTATTGTACCCAAACACGCCCTATTTTCTATCAACCTCCAAAGGCCGACCTCTAGGGTCATCGATCTTTTCGATCAGCCGACTCGACAGCGTATCCCTGTTTTTGCCTTTCCGTTTATTGCTATCATAGGGCTATCTTTTCTAAGCTGGATAAGGAACAAATAGTGTTTCTAGTAAAATTATCTGACACAAAAACAATAATCATTCTTCTAAAACCATGACAAACCTATTACCCGACGCTCAAAGAAGTTCAAAAGCACTTCGATCGCACAAAATTATGAAAAAGTTAATTTAAATAACTTGTACATATTAATTTCAGATTGATTCTCTAATCAACAAAGCTAACGTGAAGAAATGTTTAACTTTGAATTAAATCATGGTTGTTTTCATTTTTTCCAAAACCTGTATATTTTCCTTCGACTATCCATCTCGATCAGTTCTATTGAGAAAGTATGTACATCAGTAGGAAAGCTACATGAAGATCACAATTTACAGCGTTCCGGGATCAGCCTCAACGTTCAGGGACTTCTGGTTGACGGCGTGTCCTGCCAGAGGAGCAACATGGACGGCTCCACGGGTGGCAGCGACGTACGAGGCCTCCTTCTGGACCGGGGCGTACACCTGTGGCACGTACTGGGCCTGCTCATAGGCATAGGCGGTCGGAGCGGCGTAAGCGACCGGGGCGGCATAAGCGACCGGGGCAGCATAGGAGGCTGGGGCAACATAGGACACCGGAGCAGAGACATGGCTGGCGTACGAGACGGCCGGGGCGACGGCGTGGCTGGCGTAGGTGACGGCCGGGGCAGAGTAGGCAGTGACGTACTTCGGCACCACGTTCTGCTGGACCACAGTAGCCTGCGGCACGGTGTAGACCGAGGGGTAGACAGCGCCACCCTGCACCGAGGCGACCAGAGCAACAATGACTACAGCTGCGATGCACTGTTCAGGAATAGAGAGTTCAATTGAATAACCTATCCTGGAACATGTTCCTCTTGTTAAACAGGAATAATCTTTCTTACCTTCATGATTGCGGTTTGGGATTCGTTTTGGGGGTTGATGGTTGTGTGATCGAGTGGAGGATCGTTCTTATTCTGATTGATTCACGAGCCTTGCAGCCTTTTTATATCAACCCAAATGAAGCGAACGATTTTTAAATGAGGAAACACCATCGTTTGAATGAGACACAAAAGACAACGGAAGAAGAAACCGCAAGCGAACGTATTCACTTCGGACGCCTTTCCAAAAACCTCGCGACGAATGAACGGACAAAGAAAATAAGAGAGCTAAAGGAGATTCGAAACGATTACGTATTTGGTTAGAAGCAATACATCATAATTCGGGCCAGTTTATTAGAACAAAATATTTTTACAACACGTATTTGGCAACTGGAGCAGACGACAGGTACTTGTTGTATCCCAGTCCGTAGCCTCCGTAGTTCAACAGTCCATCATCGACGACTTTGGTGGCGACCACCGGAGCCACCAGCTTGTTGTATCCCAAACCGTACTGGTTGGCGACGACTGGGGATACCAGCTTGTTGTATCCCAGGCCATAGTTGTTATATCCCAGAGCGTAGCTGTTGTCAACGACCTTCGTGGCCACTACTGGAGCAACCAGCGACGACCTTGGAAAGAGGCAGTCCAGAACTGTATCCCTGGTAGGAAAGGACATCGTTGTATGGAAGGTAGGACGCCTGAGAGACAGCGACGAAAGCCAGGGCAATGATTGCGACGAAGAGCTGAAACACATCATTATTGGATCATTAGAAACTGAGCGATCACTTCTTTTTAAAAATATTTACCTTCATTTTTGAACTAGATGTAAAACAATGCTTTGACGATGGAAGCTACGAATACAAACTGATGATGATCGGATTGATGAACGCATCTTTTATAGTACCTGCTAACGGAAGTGTGAAGCGAAAGGAAGACTCTATCGCCAAGGTCTCTCAAAACGTGTCACATACGGTCCGTTATAAAAGCAGACGATCCGCGGGTCAAACGATCACAGTTCACTAGCAGCTTTCCGCGATCAACAGCAATCAATCGGTTCACTCTACTCGAAACATGAAGGTAAGGTTCGAAAAAGAAATATAGTGGTTGGATTAAATGACTCACGTTTTAAAACTACTGTATAGGCATTTGTCGCGATTGCTGTCCTGGCTCTGGCCGCCCTCTCCAATGGATCGTATCTTCCCGCCGTCCAGACAGTCCTTCCATACTCCTACAACTCGGGACTCTATGGCCTGAACGGTTACGATGGACTTGGCCACTACTCTCCCTTGAGTGGATTGGGATACTCCTCGGAACTGGATCATGGATTATCGTACCCGTACTCGGCCGCCCTTCCTTACTCTGCCTACAATAACGGCCTTCTCGGATATTACGGATCGAAGTACGCTCCCACTGTCGTCCAGGCCAATGTGAACACTCTGAAGACCGTCAACCCGCTGGGTCTGTACGGAGGATATGGACTCGGTCATGCCCCAACTGTCGTCCAGGCCAACGTTGCCAGCTCTCTGAAGACGGTCAACCCTCTGGGTCTATATGGCGGATACGGTCTTGGACACGGATACGGTTTGGGCCAGGCGTACGGATACGGATACAACAACTACCTCCCGGTTCAGGCTCATGCTGCGAAGTATGTTGCCGCGAACCCGGGAGCCGTCCATGTGGCGCCTCTCCCAGGCCATCTTGTTAACCAGAAATCGGTTGTAGCTTAACCAATTATGACTTGAAAAATGTGACATTGTGTAAATAAAATCGTACTCACAACTTCAAACAAATCAATGTAAATGGAATCTGAGAAATGTTTTATCAACATCTGCCTTTACTTCGAAAAACAGGTTATGACAAAATTAAAACATCATTCAAACTCTATCGAGCATCAGAAGCATCAACACAATCAAGTTAAACAAAAAAAACACATATATTGGGATTTTTATATACCCTTTTAAATATCTCTTTCATACTTATTTTGTTTTATTTATGTTTCAAAAACATAGAGAAACAATTTGTATGAATTCGTTCTAACATGCGTAAAAAGTATGTATTAAAAAGAAATTTTGTTCGACTACTATTTGCAGCAAAACTCAAGAATAAGACTTTTACTACGACTTGTTTTCACTTTATCAGCTTATTGTACCCAAACACGCCCTATTTTCTATCAACCTCCAAAGGCCGACCTCTAGGGTCATCGATCTTTTCGATCAGCCGACTCGACAGCGTATCCCTGTTTTTGCCTTTCCGTTTATTGCTATCATAGGGCTATCTTTTCTAAGCTGGATAAGGAACAAATAGTGTTTCTAGTAAAATTATCTGACACAAAAACAATAATTATTCTTCTAAAACCATGACAAACCTATTACCCGACGCTCAAAGAAGTTCAAAAGCACTTCGATCGCACAAAATTATGAAAAAGTTAATTTAAATAACTTGTACATATTAATTTCAGATTGATTCTCTAATCAACAAAGCTAACGTGAAGAAATGTTAAACTTTGAATTAAATCATGGTTGTTTTCATTTTTTCCAAAACCTGTATATTTTCCTTCGACTATCCATCTCGATCAGTTCTATTGAGAAAGTATGTACATCAGGAGGAAAGCTACATGAAGATCACAATTTACAGCGTTCCGGGAGCAGCCTCAACGTTCAGGGACTTCTGGTTGACGGCGTGTCCAGCCAGAGGAGCAACATGGACGGCTCCACGGGTGGCAGCGACGTACGAGGCCTCCTTCTGGACCGGGGCGTACACCTGCGGCACGTACTGGGCCTGCTCATAGGCATAGGCGGTCGGAGCGGCGTAAGCGACCGGGGCGGCATAAGCGACCGGGGCAGCATAGGAGGCTGGGGCAACATAGGACACCGGAGCAGAGACATGGCTGGCGTACGAGACGGCCGGGGCGACGGCGTGGCTGGCGTAGGTGACGGCCGGGGCAGAGTAGGCAGTGACGTACTTCGGCACGACGTTCTGCTGGACCACGGTAGTCTGCGGCACGGTGTAGACCGAGGGGTAGACAGCGCCAGCCTGCACCGAGGCGACCAGAGCAACAATGACTACAGCTGCGATGCACTGTTCGGGAATAGAGAGTCCAATTGAATAACCTGTCCTGGAAAACGTTTGTCGTGAGAAACAGGAATAATCTTTCTCACCTTCATGATTACGGTTTGGGATTCGTTTTGGGGGTTGATGGTTGTGTGATCGAGTGGAGGATCGTTCCTATTCTGATTGATTCACGAGCCTTGCAGCCTTTTTATATCAACCCAAATGAAGCGAACGGTTTTTAAATGTAGAAACACCATCGTTTGAATGAGAAACACAAGACAACGAAAGAAGAAACCGCAAGCGAACGTATTCACTTCGGACGCCTTTCCAAAAACCTCGCGACGAATGAACGGACAAAGAAAATAAGAGAACTGAAGGAGATTCGAAACGATTGCATATTTGGCTAGAATCAATACATTTCCTCGTCGCCATAATTGCCCTGGCTTTCGTTGCTGTTTCCCAGGCGTCCTACCTTCCTTACAACGATGTGCTTTCCTACCAGGGATACGGTTCTGGACTGCCTCTTTCCAAGGTCGTCGTCGATCAATCGTATGGTCTTCCAGCAGTAGTGGACAAGTACTCCTATCCATCGGTGTACCCATCAGTCGCCCCAGTCCTTACCACCCAGGTCGTTGACAACAGCTATGCCCTGGGATACAACAAGCTGGTTGCTCCAGTAGTGGCCACGAAGGTTGTTGATAACAGCTACGACCTGGGATACAACAACTACGCTCTGGGATATAACAAGCTGGTGGCCCCAGTCGTCGCCAACCAGTACGGTTTGGGATACAACAAGCTGGTGGCTCCGGTTGTCGCCACCAAAGTCGTCGATGATGGACTGTTGAACTACGGAGGCTACGGACTGGGATACAACAAGTACCTGTCGTCTGCTCCAGTTGCCAAATACGTGTTGTAAAATTATTTTCTTCTAATAAACTGGCCCGAATTATGATGTATTGCTTCTAACCAAATACGTAATCGTTTCGAATCACTTTTAGCTCTCTTATTTTCTTTGTCCGTTCATTCGTCGCGAGGTTTTTGGAAAGGCGTCCGAAGTGAATACGTTCGCTTGCGGTTTCTTCTTCCGTTGTATTGTGTGTCTCATTCAAACGATGGTGTTTCCACATTCAAAAATCGTTTGCTTCGTTTGGATTGATATAAAAAGGCTGTCAGGTACGTGAATCAATCAGAATAAGAACGATCCTCCACTCGATCACACACCATCAACCCCCAAAACGAATCCCAAACCGCAATCATGAAGGTGAGAAAGATTATTCCTGTTTATCCAGAGGAACATTTTCCAGAATAGGTTATTCAATTGGACTCTCTATTCCCGAACAGTGCATCGCAGCTGTAGTCATTGTTGCTCTGGTCGCCTCGGTGCAGGCTGGCGCTGTCTACCCCTCGGTCTACACCGTGCCGCAGACTACCGTGGTCCAGCAGAACGTCGTGCCGAAGTACGTCACTGCCTACTCTGCCCCGGCCGTCACCTACGCCAGCCACGCCGTCGCCCCGGCCGTCTCGTACGCCAGCCATGTCTCTGCTCCGGTGTCCTATGTTGCCCCAGCCTCCTATGCTGCCCCGGTCGCTTATGCCGCACCGGTCGCTTACGCCGCTCCGACCGCCTATGCCTATGAGCAGGCCCAGTACGTGCCACAGGTGTACGCCCCGGTCCAGAAGGAGGCCTCGTACGTCGCTGCCACCCGTGGAGCCGTCCATGTTGCTCCTCTGGCAGGACACGCCGTCAACCAGAAGTCCCTGAACGTTGAGGCTGCTCCCGGAACGCTGTAAATTGTGATCTTCATGTAGCTTTCCTACTGATGTACATACTTTCTCAATAGAACTGATCGAGATGGATAGTCGAAGGAAAATATACAGGTTTTGGAAAAAATGAAAACAACCATGATTTAATTCAAAGTTAAACATTTCTTCACGTTAGCTTTGTTGATTAGAGAATCAATCTGAAATTAATATGTACAAGTTATTTAAATTAACTTTTTCATAATTTTGTGCGATCGAAGTGCTTTTGAACTTCTTTGAGCGTCGGGTAATAGGTTTGTCATGGTTTTAGAAGAATGATTATTGTTTTTGTGTCAGATAATTTTACTAGAAACACTATTTGTTCCTTATCCAGCTTAGAAAAGATAGCCCTATGATAGCAATAAACGGAAAGGCAAAAACAGGGATACGCTGTCGAGTCGGCTGATCGAAAAGATCGATGACCCTAGAGGTCGGCCTTTGGAGGTTGATAGAAAATAGGGCGTGTTTGGGTACAATAAGCTGATAAAGTGAAAACAAGTCGTAGTAAAAGTCTTATTCTTGAGTTTTGCTGCAAATAGTAGTCGAACAAAATTTCTTTTTAATACATACTTTTTACGCATGTTAGAACGAATTCATACAAATTGTTTCTGTATGTTTTTGAAACATAAATAAAACAAAATAAGAATGAAAGAGATATTTAAAAGGGTATATAAAAATCCCAATGTATGTGTTTTTTTTGTTTAACTTGATTGTGTTGATGCTTCTGATGCTCGATAGAGTTTGAATGATGTTTTAATTTTGTCATAACCTGTTTTTCGAAGTAAAGGCAGATGTTGATATAACATTTTTCAGATTCCATTTACATTGATTTGTTTGAAGTTTTGGGTACGATTTTATTTACACAATATTACATTTTTCAAGTCACAATTGGTTAAGCCACAATCGATTTCTGGTTAACAAGATGGCCTGGCAATGGCGCCACATGGACGGCTCCCGGGTTCGCGGCAACATACTTCGCAGCATGAGCCTGAACCGGGAGGTAGTTGTTGTATCCGTATCCGTATGCCTGGCCCAATCCGTATCCGTGTCCAAGACCGTATCCGCCATACAGACCCAGAGGGTTGACCGTCTTCAGAGAGCTGGCGACGTTGGCCTGGACGACAGTTGGGGCATGACCGAGTCCATATCCTCCGTACAGACCCAGCGGGTTGACGGTTTTCAGAGTGTTCACATTGGCCTGGACGACGGTGGGAGCGTACTTCGATCCGTAATATCCGAGAAGGCCGTTATTGTAAGCAGAGTAAGGAAGGGCGGCCGAGTGTGGGTATGACAATCCATGATCCAGAACGGATGAGTATCCCAATCCATTCAAGGGAGAGTAGTGGCCAAGTCCATCGTAACCGTTCAGGCCATAGAGTCCCGAGTTGTAAGGGTACGGAAGGACTGTCTGGACGGCGGGAAGATACGATCCATTGCAGACGGCGGCCAGAGCCAAGACAGCAATCGTGATGAAA
Source organism: Anopheles ziemanni (assembly GCF_943734765.1). Classification (NCBI taxonomy): domain Eukaryota; kingdom Metazoa; phylum Arthropoda; class Insecta; order Diptera; family Culicidae; genus Anopheles; species Anopheles ziemanni. The sequence goes on along the minus strand of NC_080705.1, from coordinate 32,028,477 downwards.
CCCTGTAGAAACAACAATTTCGAATATAACGTAATAACGGTGTTGGGTGTCTATTTTACCTTCATGATTCTTTGTGGAAAGTGTAGCTGGTTCGGTACGTATCAGCAGGCAGACTTCGACTGTAATTTTTCCTGAGTTGGAAAACATATTTATACTGAGTCCTATTCAACGATCTGTTCTTCTGCAACGGAAGAGGATGATTCCCATTTCAACCAAATAAATGAGCCGGCCTTGTATCGATGTGAATTCGACTCGCTGGTTGATGCAATAAAATTCTCCAGTCAAGATCATTTTTCCGGTGAAACACAAACAAACCGTGACTAACAGTCGTTTCACGGTTGATCGATTTGTCTAATTGCTAGTAGAGCTAATAATGCAGCAAAACGAAAGGATTTTATTTGGTCTATGGTACCTATTTCTTGCATTCGAACGAACTTAAAGTGATTCTTTGCTGGTTTTGGAGGTTTTGTATAAAAGGAACAGAAAATGTTCATTCAACATCAGTTTCACAGTAAACCATACAACAATACAGAACACCCCTGCAGAAACTTAAAGCATACTGAATCTTAAAATGAAGGTAGAAAATTGTGTTGACAGTATTTTATTATCATTATTTATTATCATTATCATTGATCTTATCAGGCGTTTGTCGCGATTGCTGTCCTAGCTCTGGTCGCCGTCTCCAACGGATCGTATCTTCCCGCCGTTCAAACGGTCCTTCCGTACTCCTACAACTCAGGACTCTATGGCCTGAACGGTTACGATGGACTTGGCCACTACTCTCCCTTGAATGGATTGGGATACTCATCCGTTCTGGAACATGGATTGTCATACCCGTACTCGGCCGCCCTTCCTTACTCTGCCTACAATAACGGCCTTTTCGGATATTACGGATCGAAGTACGCTCCCACCGTCGTCCAGGCCAATGTGAACACTCTGAAAACCGTCAACCCGCTGGGTCTGTACGGAGGATATGGACTCGGTCATGCCCAAACTGTCGTCCAGGCCAACGTCGCCAGCTCTCTGAAGACGGTCAACCCGCTGGGTCTGTATGGCGGATACGGTCTTGGACACGGATACGGTTTGGGCCAGGCGTACGGATACGGATACAACAACTACCTCCCGGTTCAGGCTCATGCTGCGAAGTATGTTGCCGCGAATCCGGGAGCCGTTCATGTGGCGCCACTGCCAGGTCATGCAGTTAATCAAAAATCTATCGTTGCCTAAGCGTGAATAAAAATCTCACAAACTTGTACACACCTTAAACGCGTGCCTCCTGTTTGCGTTTCCTTCCACGTCCTCGTCGCGCTTGTGTCCATCGGCTTGTTAAGTAATCTAGAGTTACGTTCCAGTTAGAACCAGTCTCCCGAATTGGAACCAGTTTACGCCTTCGCCGTCGGAATTTGAGAATTGAAATGCGGAAAATCGTACGCCCCGGGCCCGACGTGTAGATTGTTTTTAATCTTACCAACACGCGTGTAAGGCAGTGGGCCCGATTTATGCCGAACGTATTGAACGTTGGGTGTTGTAGGACTCCATCGAGAGACAAATATCCCGATCTGGTCTGGTTGCGAACTCGGCAGGAAAGGGAACTTTGTTTCGGGTCGTATCATGTTGGGCGTAGAGTTATGGTAACGAAATCGAAATCCATCAACATTTGCTACCAAGCGTTTGTCTATAATATTTCGTGTCAATAATTACCCGATGGAACTATTTATTTATTGCCATGTTTTTTTATATACTGACAGTTTGTTCTTCCTCATCTTCAAGACGATTATAATTTGCTAGTTCGAGATAAATCGCCGTCGCTCACCAAGCCTGGTTTGAAAGCGAAGGAACTTCATCGTATCTGCAGAAAAGGTATCGTAAAGACACGGAATAAAAGGGACTGAAAGAGGAATCGGCGCGAACCGCGTGACCACAACCGGATCGCGCGGTTCGCTGGGCCTGACCTTGAGATCACCATTGTGTGATCGATTTATTTAAGCGTGACTTTATTCACTCTCTTTATGCGATCACTCACAAACCGTCGGCCCGGCCAGAAACGAGTCTTCGTCTTCTCGTAGGCACACGCAGCGCCTTGTACGTTGGCGCATGCCAAATCTGGCATGACAAGCCGCGATGGAGGTTACGGGGGTGATCGGTGATTGGTACGGAATGTGTGCGCGGAGACCACGCCCTAGGCTACCGCACTCGACCGTTTGTCCCATCGCTTCGTTAATGAGTATATCGCAGCTTAAGTGTTGTTGTTACAACCACGTCCCTCGATTCCGTCCCTCTGCAGAATAAGTGGCTGGGTTTAGCATAAAATATTTTGTTTCCGGAAACCGGAGGCTTGTGTTGAGCCCAACCTCCGAGCACCGATTGGAGGCAGAATAAAGCCGTGCCCACGAAATTATAGTGAGGCGGGGTGGCGTTGTGTAATCTTATTAGACGACTCTTATTTTGAATAATTAGAGTGATGAATGCGTCTGCCAAGGAACTTTTGGACCAAATTTGTGAAAGGATAGGATATACACTCAAAAAAAAAAAAAAAACCGTGCTCCATTTAAAATTCAAATAGTTTTTAAGAAGCAGTGTTTACTTAAAAAACTGATTTCAAGAGTGTTTACTTAAAACATGTTTTTGCTAGCAATTAAATTAAACCAAGAACTCCAAGCTTGCTTCTTAAGCTAAAATTGATCACATTTTAAGAAAACAGCTCCCTTTTAGAAACGACGTGAAATCAGTTTGAAAGATTCTATATCTGATTAATCAGTATCAGATCATTCTGAGATAACGATGGCCTTTTTGACGCGGCTTATCAAAATCCCTTATGAAAAGTAAACATCATATTGTTTACCGCGACACTAGCGAACATTTTATACATAGTATTAATTATCGTCATCAATTGGGCGCATTTAAAACTTCAACGTTACATTTGCAACAGTCCAATCTATTTCAAACCATTCTCACAACCAAACATAACCAAATTCAATACCATACGATAAACTGAGCAGCATAATCTTATTTACAGCGTTCCGGGAGCAGCCTCAACGTTCAGGGACTTCTGGTTGACGGCGTGTCCAGCCAGAGGAGCAACATGGACGGCTCCACGGGTGGCAGCGACGTACGATGCCTCCTTCTGGACCGGGGCGTACACCTGTGGCACGTACTGGGCCTGCTCATAGGCATAGGCGGTCGGAGCGGCGTAAGCGACCGGGGCGGCATAAGCGACCGGGGCAGCATAGGAGGCTGGGGCAACATAGGACACCGGAGCAGAGACATGGCTGGCGTACGAGACGGCCGGGGCGACGGCGTGGCTGGCGTAGGTGACGGCCGGGGCAGAGTAGGCAGTGACGTACTTCGGCACGACGTTCTGCTGGACCACGGTAGTCTGCGGCACGGTGTAGACCGAGGGGTAGACAGCGCCAGCCTGCACCGAGGCGACCAGAGCAACAATGACTACAGCTGCGATGCACTATTGGATGCGGCAGGATAGGAAATAGGAATCACAGCTTATTAGTTAAAGTCCTTCCAGGAAACCTTCAGAGGAAAAACTTTTCTCACCTTCATGATGCTTGTTGTTTGGAGGGTTTTGTTTGGGTTGGTTGTGATTGGCTTTGAGAACAGCTTCGCTATGCCTTCCAATCAACGATTGTCCACTATTTATACGAAATGTCCAGCCGAGCGGCCCAGTAGCTGTACGGTTGATTGATCAGCGCCAAATATCTTTTTAAAAAACCTCCCCTCCATTCCGTACCATTTCGCCTCGGAACGACGACGCAACGCAGGGGGAAAAGGAAAGTCCTTAAACAAGTTTGGCACACAAAGAAGGATTACACTAGACGCCGTTCTGGACGGTTAGGCATGGTTAGGTTTCGACCACGCATGCTCCAATCTTCTTGGTGGTAGTTTATCTACCACACCGGGACGGGAGTACGACATTTGCCAAACCACTTCCTGAAGAACACCCTCGAATTTATTCGACATGTCGTGCGCAAGTGGAATCAGGTAAGTGGAATTTTTTAAAAGGGAATGTAACTCTAAACCGGTACAACCTGTACTCGATTCGGGACTCACCGGCCGATATGCCGAAGCAATTTATCTAAAGGAACCAAAACATCAGCCGCACAAAAAAAGGAAATTAAACCTGCCAGGAATAAACTAATCGAAACCAAAAGTAAGACAATACGTAACGCCCCGGCGGCGGCACCGGACTTGATGGCGTTCTCTGAGATTTTAATTCAAGCAGTTCGGCGTTTTCGAATGTGGTATTTGATAACCTCCTTGTACTTGAGGCAGGCGAAGAACGCGTCTGGGCGTGACGGGTTTGTTGGTAAGAATTTTGGCAAGCCAAATGCCGCTTGCTTACTGAAGTATGCAGACTGGAACGTGTTTTGGCATTCCAAACAAGAACGGTCGACTTAAGCTGAGCCATTTATCTTGCGTTTGCTTTTTCTCATAAAGCGTTTGTTTGCATGATAAAGTAAGTAAATAAAACATTATAAATAGCTCAAGCAATGCTTTAAGTTTTTTTTTTTTATATATATTTGGACGGCCAGGCCGCATTGCTTTAAGTTTACCGTCCAATGAAATGATATGCATGACGGAGCCACTATAGGAAAGAAAAAAATAAATAAAAAAATCGATTTCGGCCGTCAGAAGGAGATAATAAATGCAACAAGTTTTTGTTTTCTGCTTTTTCATGGTTACCACCCCATTTTTATTGCTTTAATTAAATGTCATTTACAACGTGCGCTATGGACGATTCATTTTTGTCATCACACTTAATAATTATTTAGTACGTCAATTAACAGTTCAACAAAAGAAAAGAGTGAGTTATGCCTTTTTTATTTTTGCAATCAACGAAAGTAAAATTCCAAACACTCATTTATGGCGCTGGATGTGAAAATAGAATCTCATTTTGCTACAGTTTTTCTTCATTTTTATTATTCTCCGTCTCATTTCCATCGTTTGACCAAGCGGTCCTTTAATTCTTGGGCTTTTTATAATTTCAAATTTCTTTTATTCTTTTTACAAACAAAACTGTGCATATGTTAAAAAGAAATCTTTCAAAATACTTCCGCTGGAGAAAGATGTTATATCTTTCTTCCAGCGTTCTTATTCTAAAAATAAAGCTTATACTCGTATATGTAGATGTGAACACAATGCGCTTGCTAACAAACAGGTTTTTTTGTCGTACCTTAACAAATAATTGTGTGTTTTCTTCGATTCCTCAAGGCAAAAACCTGGGCCTATAGGGCTAAAGCCTTTCCGCATAAGAAAATAGAATAGAAAAGTGGTCAATTTAAACTATTTTCATCACATTTTGACATTCCATAGAGCAGAAAGCATGGCCGTATACTCGATAGCAGTAAACTTTTCTTTCCTTGTACCGGTTATTCATTAAAAACATAAATAAAATTAAAATATCACAACGAGCTTTTATTGCGCAGCATATCAACTGTCCTTCGCTTTCTGCCCCTACAGAGTGCCTGGTGCGGGTTCCAGGTTGAGCGACTGCTGGTTGACGATGTGTCCTGGGAGAGGAGCCTCGTGGACGGCTCCACGGTTAGCGGCCAGATAGCGAGCCTCCTTCTGGACTACTGCCGGGGCGACCACCGTCTCCGGCTGGTAAGCGTAGGGTTCAACGTACGCAACTGGGGCGGCAACGGGAGCGGCCACCGGAACGCCCTGGTAAGCGTAGTTCCATGGAGACACAATTCGGGCGTACGAATTGTCCTGTACCCAGTTTCCAAGGGCGGCCGGGGCCAGGTAAGGCAGGGCCGCTCCATTACCCCAGTACGTGACGGACCAACCCTGGACGGCAACGGCGAGGACCATCATGACTACAGCTGCGGTGCACTGAACAGAGGGGAAATTAAACACACAAACTGAGAAACGTTTGGTGATGCTTACGGAAAAGCTATGCTTACCTTCATGATTGTTGAATTTGGGCTCGTGTTGAGTTGAGTGGACTCTTTTGCTGCTGAATGCTCAGTTGAATCTGATGCAGTTCTGACACCGTCGAGTGCTTTTTATAAGACACATTCTCGTTCCTTGCGCTCATTCAACCGCGATGGGGGTGATCGCAACCGATCGGCCAGTGACCTCGTAGGTCGTACGCACACGATCGTAACCTGCGTAACCTGCACAAAAGGGGTAATATTCCTCTCCCATTGCCTCGACTAACCGTTACCGGAAGTCACTTCGAATCTGCACTACAAATTGAACTGCGGCGGTAAAAATGTACTGTGCGTTCGAAAGTAATTACCCAGCAAGTACAATGGAATGTCATAAAATTAACTTGAGCAACCAACTCCTGTAAAGTTGTTCAGTAACGTAGGGAGGTTTTATGAAACGAAAGCTTTGCTTGAAAACGATAGCAAGTACGGCTTCACATCCCTTACAATAACGTTCGTTCAATTATTTATTACACCATAGAATCAGAAAACAACGTTTCAAAGTTTTACTGAAAATATTCTGTTTCAGCGTTTATGTTTATTCAAAAAAATTAAAAAATATAACTATTTTCAAAATGCCGTAATAAATGTTAACAAGAAACATTCGTACTCTTACAGATTTGACAAGCCATACACATACATATTAATTATCTGATTAATATGATACGACGGGGATACGAACAAACGTAGCCGTGGCAGTAGAAGTAATAGAGGAGTTTTGTTATTAAGTTGTGCATATTTCATTTAATAACAACTAAGTTTATATTGATACTGGATTTTTATAATTCACTTAACAAGATATTTTAGAAATTGTTGATACATTGTTAATAGTAAATTAAAGATTATGGAATGTATACCGTTGGGTGAAAACTGTAAAACACTGTTGCTTTACATTTTATTTGGAAATTGGAAAGGAAGGAAGAAGATGATTAGAAAGAAAAAAATGACAAAAAAGCTTTTTAATACAAATTATAAACAACAACAATTGTTGCAACAAGAAGCGGTGCCGTAAAGCACTGTTTATTACATTTATCATGTGTAGCAGAGGCGGATTAAACGAAAGCCCCAAAAACATGCAACACATTCACCATTCAAGTCTTTATTTCAAAATTTTTAAAATTTAAATTTAGATAAAACTACGTATCTTTAATGAGGAATAAAATTTAAATTAAACTACAATTTTCCTTAATTTTGTTCCATCGAAAAATTTTCATTGCCCAAAGCTTGATTTTCAAAGCCTTATTTCATGCGAAACCATCAATAACTTTCCAAAAGAATTATTGTCCATGAATATAATTTTTCATGAACTAAATCGACAAGTAAATATTTTTTAATGGAATATTTTTTAGTCGATTTAAAACAGTCATTAAATGTTTGAAAAAGAAAAAAAAGTTAAAATAATATTGGAAAAGGACAGGACATAACTTTTGCTAATCCATGCCCATTATCCTCTATTCATTAACTTTTCTGAGAATTTTCCTCTGCTTCAATAAAAAAATCCTTACAAAGCAAAAAAGCACTTCGTGCTAACATGTCCTGGTCACCAATCGTTCTCCAGGTAGTTCGGTCCATGGCTGAAACTCTCGCAGGTTCTGCTCCGCTTGGTCCATCCATCGTGCTCGCTGAGCTCCTCGTCGTCTCGTGCCGGGCGCGTCGCTGGTGCGGACTTTCTTGGTGGCGTATGAGTCCAGCATCCTCATGACATGCCCTAACCAATATATCTTGCTGGCCCTTAAAATCTTTACACTGATCTTTTAAATTTACGTTTGTGTATCTATCTAACATTTTTACACAACAAACACGGTCCTTTTTATTGTGCATCAACACATAATTCAGATAAGTTGGATCCTTCTCGCTTTTTCATATTCTTAATTTTCTTTAATTCAAAACTAAATTCATAAACTCATCATACATTTGATTAAATATACCACTTTGTGGCAGAATAATAAAAATAAAAACAACATTAAAATCTTTAAAAATATGGACCAAAAGGACGGAATCTTTGAAAGCTCGGGACCTTAAGTAGCTTCTTAGTTTGCTTACCCGATTGTTCGGCAATGCTTGATAAATTAGTTATCAAGTGTGTGTTTTTTTGTACTATGCCAAGGTGGAATGCTTAATATGCGTTTAATACCTTTCTGTGAAATTTGAAGGTTTGACTATTAATTTGCTACAGTTTTCCCCTCATTTTTAAAACGTTTGTCCCAAACCGGCGGCACGTGCCACCAAGTGCCAAGTATGGTCGGTTTGATGATAGTTTTATAATTTATCAATCAATTTTTAATGCTTGATTTGAATTTTCTGTTCGTTGATTACTTTTTACCCTAATTTGTTTGTATCCAAGGAGGGCCCTAAAGGTCAGCTTTTGATCAAATTTCACTGCCTTTTTCACTGCCGAAAAGGTTGCTGTTGACAAAAATAGCCATTTATAAGACCAGCTTCAATAATCGTTTTGAAAAGTTTAAAAACAAATAAATAAAATCGCCTTCATAAGACAACTTAACAAACCCCAATGGAAAAGTAAGAAAGGCTACAATTTCCTTCAAAAAATTGAATCGTCCTATTTCACATAGCCTTTGCCATTAAAGAACACTCCTTCGAAAGTCTTCTGATGTAGATTATAGATGTTTTTATCTAAAATACAATCTTTTGCACGATATCATCACGACATCCGTTTTCGTACAGCGCCCCAAATGCCTAATGTCTCTATTGATGTGTACACCCATTATGAAAGACATTCCTAGATCCTACATCCTGCTGTCAGAAATCGCTCTATCCATCAACTAAAAGTCGGCGGCAAAACTGGGTTTTTTATGCGTGACGACAGAATGCTTGGAGTTTAAAGTATAGCCCTAAAGTGTGAATTCTCAAGTTTTTCGGCTCGATAGCTGATAGCTGAAAGGAATGTACGCACTGACCCGGAGTTTGGAGGAGAACGTTCATTACGTTCACCGTCTACTAGCGCTACTTCTACTCCTTCTTCGTACTCGATGCCAGCACAAAGGAATGCCCCATTGTTAGAGGTACGCGAGAAGTAACGCCTTGGGGTGGGGACACTCTGGATCCTTGCGTTGGAGGAGGGCTTCCTTTTGAGTGTTTAGTGTGTAGGTTTCTTGCTGTGGTGTTTTTTTTCGGAGTCTTGGTTCTCTGGCTAATGTTTTTGAGGGTTTGCGTCGGTATAAAAGAACTAGGTCGCAGTGCCGACAGAATCATAAGTTGGTTGAGTTCAGCCCAGTTCAGAAGCAACCTTCCATTTGCGACACGCAAAACCAAACAAACAAATCTATCAAAATGAAGGTAAGAAGGGATTGTTTGAAGGCGCATGCTGGATATTGGCCAGTTCTAATCGGTGTTGATCCTCTTTTGCAGTGCATCGTTGCAGTCATGATCGCCCTGGCCGTCACCGCCGCCGAAGGAAGTGCCTACACGTCGTATGCCGTCCCGCTGGCCTACTCTGTTCCGCAGACCACGGTCGTTCAGCAGAACGTCGCCCCGAAGTATGTCGTGTCCGATTACGCCACCCCCTACGTCGCTGCTCCCTACGCTGCCTACTCGGCCTACAACTACGCCACCGTTCCGGCTGCCGTGTCCTACGCTAGCCATGCTGTCCACCCGGTTGCCTACGCCGCCGCTCCCGTCTACGCCCATGTGCAGAAGGAGGCTCGCTATCTGGCCGCTACCCGTGGTGCCGTCCATGAGGCTCCCCTTGCCGGACATGCCGTCAACCAGCAGTCGCTCAACCTGGCCCCAGCTCCCGGAACCCTGTAAATTGATCTACTATTCTTCCCGATGGGTCCCTTGTGAATACGTCCCTACCTCAATAAACGAGTCCCAAACTGTTATCTAAACAACTGTCCTTTTGAATCATTCCTGCTTCTCGAGAACCATGCTTCCTTTTCCTGAAACTCCTAAGTTCTGGCATACTTCAGGGGTATTTCAAAAAATGGTATGTCGCTAGCAAACACTTGGTTCGTATGTGGTTTTGATAAATGAGCTTAAAACGGATGTCGTGATGATATTTTTTCCATTTCCTTTTACAACGCGCCTGCATCGACGACTGCCAATCAATCAGCTACCATTTTCCCAGAAAGAAAACAAACATATAGACTGGTTTTAGTTGGCGATTGCAATCTCCCGTGTTGGGCAGACAGCGGAGTTCAACCACTTTTGACGTGGGGTGGTCGTTTCGTGTTCGGTTATGTCAGCGCGCCCATTAACACCTACCCCGCGCTGAAGGTCGCCCACGACTTGGTGTGTCTAAAAACCAACGGGCGTCCACACTTCTCTCCTACCCCTCCTATAAGTGTGCGTATGCGATCGCAAACCTTTCCATTCTTCGACTTCCGGAGATCGTGGAGCTGTGGTGAGGTTTGGTGAAGTTGGGGGCTACAACCGATTGGTGGGCCACATCACGTCACGGCGAATAAAGTAAACATGCATCCCACTCCAATCCTCCGACCACCCCCCCCTTCCTCTACCAGATAAACAACCCTGATGGCAGTTACAGCAGATCGATGGAACAGTAATTTTACGATCACGTCAAATTCATCATTTCGTCCAACAAGGGCTCGATCGGCTGAATTCATGCATTCCCCTTCCCAAAGCTGCATAGCGAATGTTCAACCGGTTTCGAATGTCGCTGGCGTTCGGTACCGTTTCTGGCGTCATTGATCTTGAAAAATCGGTCCCGGCACGGTGCGTTTCACGACGTCGTGCGTAAATGTTTCCTGGCACGTGCGTGACCCTCGAAACAGTTGCCGGTTGTAACGGTAACAGTGCGAAAACTGCTTGGTGGCGCGTAGATTGATATTGTGGTTTGTTTCAGCTTTGTCCGGCTTCTTTGCTCGTGCACGTTAATGACCATGAAATATGGGTGTCGCCAATAACAAAACTTAACAGCTCTATGCCTGTACATTAAATTATTAAATTAAATGATTTACGGCTTGAACAAAGTCAAAGTTAGTAAGTTATAAATGACGATCGAAAGTGTTGAAATAAACGAAATCAAATTACATCACACACAATTAGGTATTTCACTAACAACAATAAATGAACAAAAGGAAAACACGGGTGTTTCGCATTTCTGCAAATTAGATTTAAAAATAGGAATATAGCTACAATTGTGCCGCATCAATTTTAAGGTATCAGATTAGGGTGATTAAAAGGAGAAATCATTGTAAAAACGTATAGTAGAGGAATGAACAATTGTTTATTAAAAAATGTAAAACATATCACAGGAAAAAGTATCACCAATTTTACGCAACAATCGATTTCTGGTTGACAAGATGGCCAGAGAGAGGCGCCACATGGACGGCTCCCGGGTTCGCGGCAACATACTTCGCAGCATGAGCCTGAACCGGGAGGTAGTTGTTGTATCCGTATCCGTACGCCTGGCCCAAACCATATCCATGTCCAAGACCGTATCCGCCATATAGACCCAGTGGGTTGACCGTCTTCAGAGAGTTGGCGACGTTGGCCTGGACGACGGTTGGGGCATGACCGAGTCCATATCCTCCGTACAGACTCAGCGGGTTGACGGTCTTCAGAGTGTTCACATTGGCCTGGACGACGGTGGGAGCGTACTTCGATCCGTAATATCCGAGAAGGCCGTTATTGTAGGCAGAGTAAGGAAGGGCGGCCGAGTATGGGTACGATAATCCATGGTCCAAAACGGAGGAGTATCCCAATCCACTCAAGGGAGAGTAGTGGCCAAGTCCATCGTAACCGTTCAGGCCATAGAGTCCCGAGTTGTAGGAGTACGGAAGGACCGTCTGCACGGCGGGAAGATACGATCCATTGGAGAGGGCGGCCAGAGCCAGGACAGCAATCGCGACAAATGCCTAAACAGCAATTTTATACCATGACTATCATTTAACCCAAACACACATTTTCCTTTTCGAACCTTACCTTCATGTTTCCAGTAGAGTGAACCGATTGATTGCTTTTGATCGCGGAAAGTTGCTAGTGAACTGTGATCGTTTGACCCGCGGATCGTCTGCTTTTATAACGGACCGTATGTGACACATCGTTTTGAGTGTCCTTGGCGATAGAGTCTTACTTTCGCTTCACACTTCCGTTAGCAGGTACTATAAAAGATGCGTTCATCAATCCGGTCACCATCAGTTTCTATTCGTAGCTTCCATCGTCAAATCATTGTTTTTCAGTTCAATAATGAAGGTAAATATTTTCAAAAAGAAGTGATCGCTCAGTTTCTAATGATCCAATAATGATGTGTTTCAGCTCTTCGTCGCAATCATTGCCCTGGCTTTCGTCGCTGTCTCTCAGGCGTCCTACCTTCCATACAACGATGTCCTCTCCTACCAGGGATACAGTTCTGGACTGCCTCTTTCCAAGGTCGTCGTCGATCAATCGTACGGTCTTCCAGCAGTAGTGGACAAGTACTCCTATCCATCGGTGTACGGATCTTACCCGGCAGTGAAGCAGGTCGTCGGATACCCATCAGTCGCCCCAGTCCTTACCTCCAAGGTCGTTGACAACAGCTATGCCCTGGGATACAACAAGCTGGTTGCTCCAGTAGTGGCCACCAAGGTCGTTGACAACAGCTACGCCCTGGGATACAACAACTACGCTCTAGGATATAACAACTATGGCCTGGGATACAACAAGCTGGTATCCCCAGTCGTCGCCAACCAGTACGGTTTGGGATACAACAAGCTGGTGGCTCCGGTTGTCGCCACCAAAGTTGTCGATGATGGACTGTTGAACTACGGAGGCTACGGACTGGGATACAACAAGTACCTGTCGTCTGCTCCAGTTGCCAAATACGTGTTGTAAAATTATTTTGTTCTAATAAACTGGCCCGAATTATGATGTATTGCTTCTAATCAAATACGTAATCGTTTCGAATCTCCTTTAGCTCTCTTATTTTCTTTGTCCGTTCATTCGTCGCGAGGTTTTTGGAAAGGCGTCCGAAGTGAATGCGATCGCTTACGGTTTCTTCTTCCGTTGTCTTTTGTGTCTCATTCAAACGATGGTGTTTCCACATTCAAAAATCGTTTGCTTCGTTTGGATTGATATAAAAAGGCTGTCAGGTACGTGAATCATTCAGAATAGGAACGATCCTCCACTCGATCACACACCATCAACCCCCAAAACGAATCCCAAACCGCAATCATGAAGGTGAGAAAGATTATTCCTGTTTATCCAGAGGAACATTTTCCAGGATAGGTTATTCAATTGGACTCTTTATTCCCGAACAGTGCATCGCAGCTGTAGTCATTGTTGCTCTGGTTGCCTCGGTGCAGGGTGGCGCTGTCTACCCCTCGGTCTACACCGTGCCGCAGGCTACTGTGGTCCAGCAGAACGTCGTGCCGAAGTACGTCACTGCCTACTCTGCCCCGGCCGTCTCCTACGCCAGCCACGCCGTTGCCCCGGCCGTCTCGTACGCCAGCCATGTCTCTGCTCCGGTGTCCTATGTTGCCCCAGCCTCCTATGCTGCCCCGGTCGCTTATGCCGCCCCGGTCGCTTACGCCGCTCCGACCACCTATGCATATGAGCAGGCCCAGTACGTGCCACAGGTGTACGCCCCGGTCCGGAAGGAGGCCTCGTACGTCGCTGCCACCCGTGGAGCCGTCCATGTTGCTCCTCTGGCTGGACACGCCGTCAACCAGAAGTCCCTGAACGTTGAGGCTGCTCCCGGAACGCTGTAAATTGTGATCTTCATGTCGCTTTCCTACTGATGTACATACTTTCTCAATAGAATTGATCGAGATGGGTAGTCGAAGGAAAATATAATTTTATTTTTTTAAAACTGAATTTATTGTGACTTACTTTAATTTGTGTTCTAAATTTGTCTTTACTTAGTTGATTTGAAATTCAAATCAAAATTCGTATGTTAATTAACCCTTTCACAATTTGTCCGTTTGGCGATCGGTAAGGGCCTTAAGTCTTGTATTTGAAAATAATTGTGTTAGAAACACTTTTGTTTCCTGACGTCAGCTGTCAAATCAGCTCAGAAAGGATTGCTAAACGACTGGAATAAACGAAAAAGAGAATTCGGCGAAAGGATCGATGACCTTAGAGGTCGTCCTTTGGAGGCTGCTAGAAAATAGGGTGTGTTTGGGCTCAATAAGCTCATAGCGTGAAAACGAGTCGTAGTAAAAGTCTTATTCTTGGGTTTAGCTGCAGATAGCAGTACTACACAATTTCTTATTGATATATACTTCGAACGCATGTTGGGATGAATTCATATATATTATTTCACTATGTTTTTGATACAAACAAAATAAAAGAAGACGGGGTGAAAGTTAAAGATGTATATAAAAGGGTATAAAAAAGCACAATATTTGTGTTTCTTTTTTATATTTGATTGTGTTGACACTTCTTGTACTCGATAGAGTTTGAATGATATTTTTATATTGTCGAAACCTTTTTCACAACGTAAAGATAGTAATTGAAATAACAGTTCTCAAATAATATTTCCATTGATATGTTTGCAGTTTTGAACACCCGTTTATTTACACAATATCACATTTCTCAAGACACAATGGATTAAGCCACAATCGATTTCTGGTTGACAAGATGGCCTGGCAGTGGCGCCACATGGACGGCTCCCGGGTTCGCGGCAACATACTTCGCAGCATGAGCCTGAACCGGGAGGTAGTTGTTGTATCCGTATCCGTATGCCTGGCCCAATCCATATCCATGTCCAAGACCGTATCCGCCATACAGACCCAGCGGGTTGACCGTCTTCAGAGAGCTGGCAACGTTGGCCTGGACGACAGTTGGGGCATGACCGAGTCCATATCCTCCGTACAGACCCAGCGGGTTGACGGTCTTCAGAGTGTTCACATTGGCCTGGACGACGGTGGGAGCGTACTTCGATCCGTAATATCCGAGAAGGCCGTTATTGTAGGCAGAGTAAGGAAGGGCGGCCGAGTATGGGTACGATAATCCATGATCCAGAACGGAGGAGTATCCCAATCCATTCAGGGCAGAGTAGTGGCCAAGTCCATCGTAACCGTTCAGGCCATATAGTCCCGAGTTGTAGGAGTACGGAAGGACCGTCTGGACGGCAGGAAGATATGATCCGCTGGAGGCGGCGGCCAGAGCCAGGACAGCAATTGCGACAAATGCCTAAACAGTAATTTTATAACGTGACTTTCATTTAACCCAAACACAAATTTTCTTTTTCGAACCTTACCTTCATGTTTCCAGTAGAATGAACTAATTGAATGCTTTTGATCGCGGAAAGCTGCTAGTGAACTGTGATCGTTTGACCCGCGGATCGTCTGCTTTTATAACGAACCGTACGTGACACATCGTTTTGACAGTCCTTGGCGATAAAGTTTTTCTTTCGCTTCACACTTCCGTAAGCAGGTACTATAAAAGATGCGTTCATCAATCCGGTCACCATCAGTTTCTATTCGTAGCTTCCAACGTCAAATCATTGTTTTTCACTTCAATAATGAAGGTAAATATTTTCAAAAAGAAATGATCGCTCAGTTTCTAATGATCCAATAATGATGTGTTTCAGCTCTTCGTCGCAATCATTGCCCTGGCTTTCGTCGCTGTCTCTCAGGCGTCCTACCTTCCATACAACGATGTCCTTTCCTACCAGGGATACAGTTCTGGACTGCCTCTTTCCAAGGTCGTCGTCGATCAATCGTACGGTCTTCCAGCAGTAGTGGACAAGTACTCCTATCCATCGGTGTACGGATCTTACCCGGCAGTGAAGCAGGTCGTCGGATACCCATCAGTCGCCCCAGTCCTTACCACCAAGGTCGTTGACAACAGCTATGCCCTGGGATACAACAAGCTGGTTGCTCCAGTAGTGGCCACGAAGGTCGTTGATAACAGCTACGCCCTGGGATACAACAACTACGCTCTGGGATATAACAACTATGGCCTGGGATACAACAAGCTGGTGGCCCCAGTCGTCGCCAACCAGTACGGTTTGGGATACAACAAGCTGGTGGCTCCGGTTGTCGCCACCAAAGTCGTCGATGATGGACTGTTGAACTACGGAGGCTACGGACTGGGATACAACAAGTACCTGTCGTCTGCTCCAGTTGCCAAATATGTGTTGTAAAAATGTTTTCTTCTAATAAACTGGCCCGAATCATGATGTATTGCTTCTAACCAAATACGTAATCGTTTCGAATCTCCTTTAGCTCTCTTATTTTCTTTGTCCGTTCATTCGTCGCAAGGTTTTTGGAAAGGCGTCCGAAGTGAATGCGATCGCTTGCGGTTTCTTCTTCCGTTGTCTTGTGTGTCTCATTCAAACGATGGTGTTTCCTCATTTAAAAATCGTTCGCTTCATTTGGGTTGATATAAAAAGGCTGCAAGGCTCGTGAATCAATCAGAATAAGAACGATCCTCCAATCGATCACACAACCATCAACCCCCAAAACAAATCCCAAACCGCAATCATGAAGGTAAGAAAGATTATTCCTGTTTCTCACGACAAACGGTTTCCAGGATAGGTGATTCAATTGGACTCTCTATTCCCGAACAGTGCATCGCAGCTGTAGTCATTGTTGCTCTGGTCGCCTCGGTGCAGGCTGGCACTGTCTACCCCTCGGTCTACACCGTGCCGCAGGCTACTGTGGTCCAGCAGAACGTCGTGCCGAAGTACGTCACTGCCTACCCGGCCGTCTCCTACGCCAGCCACGCCGTCGCCCCGGGCGTCTCGTACGCCAGCCATGTCTCTGCTCCGGTGTCCTATGTTGCCCCAGCCTCCTATGCTGCCCCGGTCGCTTATGCCGCCCCGGTCGCTTACGCCGCTCCGACCGCCTATGCCTATGAGCAGGCCCAGTACGTGCCGCAAGTGTACGCCCCGGTCCAGAAGGAGGCCTTGTACGTCGCTGCCACCCGTGGAGCCGTCCATGTTGCTCCTCTTGCAGGACACGCCGTCAACCAGAAGTCCCTGAACGTTGAGGCTGCTCCCGGAACGCTGTAAATTGTGATCTTCATGTCGCTTTCCTCCTGGTGTACATACTTCCTCAATAGAACTGATCGAGACGGATAGTCGAAGGAAAATATAATTTTATTTTTACAAATCTGAATTTATCGTGCCTTAATTTTATTTGTTTTCTAAATTTGTCTTTACTTAGTTGATTTGAAACACAAATCAAAATTCGTATGTTAATTAACCCTTTCACTATTTGTCCGTTTGGCGATCGATAAGGGCCTTAAGTCTTGTATTTTGAAAATAATTGTGTTAGATACACTTTTGTTTCCTGACGTCAGCTGTCAAATCAGCTCAGAAAGAATAGCTTAACGACAGCAATAAACGAAAAAGAGAATTCGGCGAAAGGATCGATGACCTTAGAGGTCGTCCTTTGGAGGCTGCTAGAAAATAGGGTATGTTTGGGCCCAATAAGCTCATAGCGTGAAAGCGAGTCGTACTAAAAGTCTTATTCTTGGGTTTAGCTGCAGATAGCAGTACTACACAATTTCTTATTAATATATACTTCGAACGCATGTTGGGACGAATTCAAACATATTATTTCACTATGTTTTTGAAACAAACAAAATAAAAGAAGACGGGGTGAAAGTTAAAGATGTATATAAAAGGGTATAAAAAAGCACAATATTTGTGTTTCGTCTTGTTCTCGATAGAGTTTGAATGATATTTTTATATTGTCGAAACCTTTTTCACAACGTAAAGATAGTTATTGAAATAACAGTTCTCAAATAATATTTCCATTGATTTGTTTACAGTTTTGAACACCCGTTTATTTACACAATATCACATTTCTCAAGACACAATGGATTAAGCCACAATCGATTTCTGGTTAACAAGATGGCCTGGCAGTGGCGCCACATGGACGGCTCCCGGGTTCGCGGCAACATACTTCGCAGCATGAGCCTGAACCGGGAGGTAGTTGTTGTATCCGTATCCGTATGTCTGGCCCAAACCGTATCCATGTCCAAGACCGTATCCGCCATACAGACCCAGCGGGTTGACCGTCTTCAGAGAGCTGGCGACGTTGGCCTGGACGACAGTTGGGGCATGACCGAGTCCATATCCTCCATACAGACCCAGCGGGTTGAGAGTCTTCAGAGTGTTCACATTGGCCTGGACGACGGTGGGAGCGTACTTCGATCCGTAATATCCGAGAAGGCCGTTATTGTAGGCAGAGTAAGGAAGGGCGGCCGAGTATGGGTACGATAATCCATGATCCAGTTCCGAGGAGTATCCCAATCCGCTCAACGGAGAGTAGAGGCCAAGTGCATCGTAACCGTTCAGGCCATAGAGTCCCGTGTTGTAGGAGTACGGAAGGACTGTCTGGACGGCGGAAAGATACGATCCATTGGAGAGGGTGGCCAGAGCCAGGACAGCAATCGCGACGATGCGGGGGTATAATTAATTGAAAATATTGTAATTTAACCAATATTCACTATTTTCTCAGAATTTCCTATTTTCATGATGTTTTCTTTGATTTACAAAACGTTTTTTTTTTAATTTGAACCTACCTCTCCAACTGATCCATAGATTTGATATTGCTTTAATACAGACTGGTTAACCATCCGGAAATGAACAAACACCAAACAGAATAAATGCTTAGTGATGCGGAAAAGGGAAACAATTGCAAGCAAAGTGTGCTACTTTTTCATTCAATCATGAACTAAGTAGAAGTATCTTATTATTAAAAAGTCAACTGCTATTTTCGAATTCCTTTCAAAACATCACGCTTCGTTAAACAAAATCTGCTTTAAGGCTCGATCACATTCACTTTACCTCCTAGAAACATTTGGTGAAGTGTGTCAAATAATATACGACACTGCTTCCATCCTTGATGTAGAAGGTAACCTGTGGAAATATCGGATTTCTTCTACAAAATTTTATACGCAGCCGTAAAGGAAAATCAAGGCCTTCACTAGCTCGAGTTGTATAAATGGATCACGTAGTATGTGGAAAAATACAGTCCACTCGTATCTGCCAACGCAATCTGAAGCCGCTGATCATTCTGTTTTGAATCATGAAGGTAAGCTCGTGTTCATAATATTCAAAAACACATTTGTTAAATAGATTTTATTTAAATTCCCAGGGTTTCATTGCGATTGCCGTCCTGGCTCTGGCCGCCGCCTCCAGCGGATCATATCTTCCTGCCGTCCAGACGGTCCTTCCGTACTCCTACAACTCGGGACTCTATGGCCTGAACGGTTACGATGGACTTGGCCACTACTCTGCCCTGAATGGATTGGGATACTCCTCCGTTCTGGATCATGGATTATCGTACCCATACTCGGCCGCCCTTCCTTACTCTGCCTACAATAACGGCCTTCTCGGCTATTACGGATCGAAGTACGCTCCCACCGTCGTCCAGGCCAATGTGAACACTCTGAAGACTTTCAACCCGCTGGGTCTGTACGGAGGATATGGACTCGGTCATGCCCCAACTGTCGTCCAGGCCAACGTTGCCAGCTCTCTGAAGACGGTCAACCCGCTGGGTCTGTACGGCGGATACGGTCTTGGACATGGATATGGATTGGGCCAGGCATACGGATACGGATACAACAACTACCTCCCGGTTCAGGCTCATGCTGCGAAGTATGTTGCCGCGAACCCGGGAGCCGTCCATGTGGCGCCACTGCCAGGCCATCTTGTCAACCAGAAATCGATTGTGGCTTAATCCATTGTGTCTTGAGAAATGTGATATTGTGTAAATAAACGGGTGTTCAAAACTGCAAACAAATCAATGGAAATATTATTTGAGAACTGTTATTTCAATAACTATCTTTACGTTGTGAAAAAGGTTTCGACAATATAAAAATATCATTCAAACTCTATCGAGAACAAGACGAAACACAAATATTGTACTTTTTTATACCCTTTTATATACATCTTTAACTTTCACCCCGTCTTCTTTTGTTTTGTTTGTTTCAAAAACATAGTGAAATAATATGTTTGAATTCGTCCCAACATGCGTTCGAAGTATATATCAATAAGAAATTGTGTAGTACTGCTATCTGCAGCTAAACCCAAGAATAAGACTTTTACTACGATTCGCTTTCACGCTATGAGCTTATTGAGCCCAAACACACCCTATTTTCTAGCAGCCTCCAAAGGACGACCTCTAAGGTCATCGATCCTTTCGCCGAATTCTCTTTTTCGTTTATTGCTGTCGTTAAGCTATCCTTTCTGAGCTGATTTGACAGCTGACGTCAGGAAACAAAAGTGTATCTAACACAATTATTTCCAAAATAGAAGACTTAAGGCCCTTATCGATCGCCCAACGGACAAATAGTGAAAGGGTTAATTAACATACGAATTTTGATTTGTGTTTCAAATCAACTAAGTAAAGACAAATTTAGAAAACAAATAAAATTAAGGCACGATAAATTCAGATTTGTAAAAATAAAATTTTATTTTCCTTCGACTATCCATCTCGATCAATTCTATTGAGAAAGTATGTACACCAGGAGGAAAGCGACATGAAGATCATAATTTACAGCGTTCCGGGAGCAGCCTCGACGTTCAGGGACTTCTGGTTGACGGCATGTCCAGCCAGAGGAGCAACATGGACGGCTCCACGGGTGGCATCGACGTACGAGGCCTCCTTCTGGACCGGGGCGTACACCTGTGGCACGTACTGGGCCTGCTCATAGGCATAGGCGGTTGGAGCGGCGTAAGCGACCGGGGCGGCATAAGCGACCGGGGCAGCATAGGAGGCTGGGGCAACATAGGACACCGGAGCAGAGACATGGCTGGCGTACGAGACGGCCGGGGCGACGGCGTGGCTGGCGTAGGAGACGGCCGGGGCAGAGTAGGCAGTGACGTACTTCGGCACGACGTTCTGCTGGACCACGGTAGCCTGCGGCACGGTGTAGACCGAGGGGTAGACAGCGCCAGCCTGCACTGAGGCGACCAGAGCAACAATGACTACAGCTGCGATGCACTGTTCGGGAATAGAGAGTCCAATTGAATAAACTATCCTGGAACATGTTCCTCTTGTTAAACAGGAATAATCTTTCTTACCTTCATGATTGCGGTTTGGGATTTGTTTTGGGGGTTGATGGTTGTGTGATCGATTGGAGGATCGTTCTTATTCTGATTGATTCACGAACCTTGCAGCCTTTTTATATCAACCCAAATGAAGCAAACGATTTTTAAATGTGGAAACACCATCGTTTGAATGAGACACACATTTGGCAACTGGAGCAGACGACAGGTACTTGTTGTATCCCAGTCCGTAGCCTCCGTAGTTCAACAGTCCATCATCGACGACTTTGGTGGCGACAACCGGAGCCACCAGCTTGTTGTATCCCAAACCGTACTGGTTGGCGACGACTGGGGATACCAGCTTGTTGTATCCCAGGCCATAGTTGTTATATCCCAGAGCGTAGTTGTTGTATCCCAGAGCGTAGCTGTTGTCAACGACCTTGGTGGCCACTACTGGAGCAACCAGCTTGTTGTATCCCAGGGCATAGCTGTTGTCAACGACCTTGGTAAGGACTGGGGCGACTGATGGGTATCCGACGACCTGTTTCACTGCCGGGTAAGATCCGTACACCGATGGATAGGAGTACTTGTCCACTACTGCTGGAAGACCGTACGATTGATCGACGACAACCTTGGAAAGAGGCAGTCCAGAACCGTATCTCTGGTAGGAAAGGACATCGTTGTATGGAAGGTAGGACGCCTGGGAGACAGCGACGAAAGCCAGGGCAATGATTGCGACGAAGAGCTGAAACACATCATTATTGGATCATTAGAAACTGAGCGATCACTTCTTTTTGAAAATATTTACCTTCATTTTTGAACTAGATGTAAAACAATGATTTGACGATGGAAGCTACGAATACAAACTGATGATGACCGGAGTGATGACCGGATCTTTTATAGTACCTGCTAACGGAAGTGTGAAGCGAAAGTAAGACTCTATCGCCAAGGACACTCAAAACGATGTGTCACATACGGTCCGTTATAAAAGCAGACGATCCGCGGGTCAAACGATCACAGTTCACTAGCAGCTTTCCGCGATCAAAAGCATTCAATTAGTTCATTCTACTGGAAACATGAAGGTAAGCTTCGAAAAAGAACATTTGTGTTTGGGTTAAATGATAGTCATGTTATAAAATTACTGTTTAGGCATTTGTCGCGATTGCTGTCCTGGCTCTGGCCGCCCTGTCCAATGGATCGTATCTTCCCGCCGTGCAGACGGTCCTTCCGTACTCCTACAACTCGGGACTCTATGGCCTGAACGGTTACGATGGACTTGGCCA
The DNA here is from genome assembly GCF_943734765.1 of Anopheles ziemanni. NCBI lineage: Eukaryota > Metazoa > Arthropoda > Insecta > Diptera > Culicidae > Anopheles > Anopheles ziemanni. Next base: position 32,006,338 of record NC_080705.1, on the reverse strand, counting down.
CTACTCTGCCCTGAATGGATTGGGATACTCCTCCGTTCTGGATCATGGATTATCGTACCCATACTCGGCCGCCCTTCCTTACTCTGCCTACAATAACGGCCTTCTCGGCTATTACGGATCGAAGTACGCTCCCACCGTCGTCCAGGCCAATGTGAACACTCTGAAGACTCTCAACCCGCTGGGTCTGTATGGAGGATATGGACTCGGTCATGCCCCAACTGTCGTCCAGGCCAACGTCGCCAGCTCTCTGAAGACGGTCAACCCGCTGGGTCTGTATGGCGGATACGGTCTTGGACATGGATACGGTTTGGGCCAGACATACGGATACGGATACAACAACTACCTCCCGGTTCAGGCTCATGCTGCGAAGTATGTTGCCGCGAACCCGGGAGCCGTCCATGTGGCGCCACTGCCAGGCCATCTTGTTAACCAGAAATCGATTGTGGCTTAACCCATCGTGTCTTGAAAAATGTGATATTGTGTAAATAAAAGGGTGTTCAAAACTGCAAACATATCAATGGAAATGTTTGAGTTATTTGAGAACTGTTATTTCAATAACTATCTTTACTTTGTGAAAAAGGTTGTGACAATATTAAAATATCATTCAAACTCTATCGAGTACAAGAAGTGTCAACACAATAAAAAATAAAAAAAAAACAAACAAAAATATTGTGCTTTTTTGTATCTTTTTATATACCTCTTTAACTTTCACCCCGTCTTCTTTTATTTTGTTTGTATCAAAAATATAGTGAAATAATATATATGAATTCGTCCCAACATGCGTTCGAAGTATATATCAATAAGAAATTGTGTAGTACTGCTATCTGCAGCTAAACCCAAGAATAAGACTTTTACTACGACTCGTTTTCACGCTATGAGTTTATTGAGCCCAAACACACCCTATTTTCTAGCAGCCTCCAAAGGACGACCTCTAAGGTCATCGATCCTTTCGCCGAATTCTCTTTTTCGTTTATTGCTGTCGTTAAGCTATCCTTTCTGAGCTGATTTGACAGCTGACGTCAGGAAACAAAAGTGTATCTAACACAATTATTTTCAAAATACAAGACTTAAGGCCCTTATCGATCGTCAAACGGACAAATAGTGAAAGGGTTAATTAACATACGAATTTTGATTTGAATTTCAAATCAACTAAGTGAAGACGTTCTTTTAGAACAAGAATTAAATTGAGGCACGAAAAATTCAGATTTGTAAAAATAAAATTTTATTTTCCTTCGACTATCCATCTCGATCTATTCTATTGAGAAAGTATGTACACCAGGAGGAAAGCGATATGAAGATCATAATTTACAGCGTTCCGGGAGCAGCCTCGACGTTCAGGGACTTCTGGTTGACGGCGTGTCCTGCAAGAGGAGCAACATGGACGGCTCCACGGGTGGCAGCGACGTACGAGGCCTCCTTCTGGACCGGGGCGTACACCTGTGGCACGTACTGGGCCTGCTCATAGGCATAGGTGGTCGGAGCGGCGTAAGCGACCGGGGCGGCATAAGCGACCGGGGCAGCATAGGAGGCTGGGGCAACATAGGACACCGGAGCAGAGACATGGCTGGCGTACGAGACGGCCGGGGCAACGGCGTGGCTGGCGTAGGTGACGGCCGGGGCAGAGTAGGCAGTGACGTATTTCGGCACGACGTTCTGCTGGACCACAGTAGCCTGCGGCACGGTGTAGACCGAGGGGTAGACAGCGCCAGCCTGCATCGAGGCGACCAGAGCAACAATGACTACAGCTGCGATGCACTGTTCGGGAATAGAGGGTCCAATTGAATAAACTATCCTGGAAACCGTTTGTCGTCAGAAACAGGAATAATCTGTCTTACCTTCATGATTGCGGTTTGGGATTTGTTTTGGGGGTTGATGGTTGTGTGATCGATTGGAGGATCGTTCTTATTCTGAATGATTCACGAACCTTGCAGCCTTTTTATATCAACCCAAATGAAGCGAACGATTTTTAAATGAGGAAACACCATCGTTTGAATGAGACACACAAGACAACGGAAGAAGAAACCGCAAGCGATCGTATTCACTTCGGACGCCTTTCCAAAAACCTCGCGACGAATGAACGGACAAAGAAAATGAGAGAGCTAAAGGAGATTCGAAACGATTACGTATTTGGTTAGAAGCAATACATCATGATTCGGGCCAGTTTATTAGAAGAAAACATTTTTACAACACATATTTGGCAACTGGAGCAGACGACAGGTACTTGTTGTATCCCAGTCCGTAGCCTCCGTAGTTCAACAGTCCATCATCGACGACTTTGGTGGCGACGACTGGGGATACCAGCTTGTTGTATCCCAGGCCATAGTTGTTATATCCCAGAGCGTAGTTGTTGTATCCCAGAGCGTAGCTGTTGTCAACGACCTTGGTGGTAAGGACTGGGGCGACTGATGGGTATCCGACGACCTGCTTCACTGCCTGGTAGGATCCATACACCGATGGATAGGAGTACTTGTCCACTACTGCTGGAAGACCGTACGATTGATCGACGACGACCTTGGAAAGAGGCAGTCCAGAACCGTATCCCTGGTAGGAAAGGACATCGTTGTATAGAAGGTAGGACGCCTGGCAGACAGCGACGAAAGCCAGGGCAATGATTGCGACGAAGAGCTGAAACACATCATTATTGGATCATTAGAAACTGAGCGATCACTTCTTTTTGAAAATATTTACCTTACCATCTTTTATAGTACCTGCTTACGAAAGTGTGAAGCGAAAGTAAGACTCTATCGCCAAGGTCTCTCAAAACGTGTCACATACGGTCCGTTATAAAAGCAGACGATCCACGGGTCAAAATCACAGTTCACTAGCAGCTTTCCGCGATCAAAAGCATTCAATTAGTTCATTCTACTGGAAACATGAAGGTAAGCTTCGAAAAAGAAAATTTGTGTTTGGGTTAAATGATAGTCACGTTATAAAATTACTGTTTAGGCATTTGTCGCGATTGCTGTCCTGGCTCTGGCCGCCCTCTCCAATGGATCGTATCTTCCCGCCGTGCAGACGGTCCTTCCGTACTCCTACAACTCGGGACTCTATGGCCTGAACGGTTACGATGGACTTGGCCACTACTCTGCCCTGAATGGATTGGGATACTCCTCCGTTCTGGATCATGGATTATCGTACCCGTACTCGGCCGCCCTTCCTTACTCTGCCTACAATAACGGCCTTCTCGGCTATTACGGATCGAAGTACGCTCCCACCGTCGTCCAGGCCAATGTGAACACTCTGAAGACTTTCAACCCGCTGGGTCTGTACGGAGGATATGGACTCGGTCATGCCCCAACTGTCGTCCAGGCCAACGTCGCCAACTCTCTGAAGACGGTCAACCCGCTGGGTCTGTATGGCGGATACGGTCTTGGACATGGATATGGATTAGGCCAGGCATACGGATACGGATACAACAACTACCTCCCGGTTCAGGCTCATGCTGCGAAGTATGTTGCGGCGAACCCGGGAGCCGTTCATGTGGCGCCACTGCCAGGCCATCTTGTCAACCAGAAATCGATTGTGGCTTAATCCATTGTGTCTTAAAAAATGTGATATTGTGTAAATAAAAGGGTGTTCAAAACTGTAAACAAATCAATGGAAATATTATTTGAGAACTGTTATTTCAATAACTATCTTTACGTTGTGAAAAAGGTTTCGACAATATAAAAATATCATTCAAACTCTATCGAGTACAAGAAGTGTCAACAGAATCAAATATAAAAAAGAAACACAAATATTGTGCTTTTTTATACCCTTTTATATACATCTTTAACTTTCACCCCGTCTTCTTTTATTTTGTTTGTATTAAAAACATAGTGAAATAATATATATGAATTCGTCCCAACATGCGTTCGAAGTATATATCAATAAGAAATTGTGTAGTACTGCTATCTGCAGCTAAACCCAAGAATAAGACTTTTACTACGATTCGTTTTCACGCTATGAGTTTATTGAGCCCAAACACACCCTATTTTCTAGCAGCCTCCAAAGGACGACCGCTGGGGTCATCGATCCTTTCGCCGAATTCTCTTTTTCGTTTATTGCAGTCGTTTAGCAATCCTTTCTGAGCTGTTTCGACAGCTGACGTCAGGAAACAAAAGTGTATCTAACACAATTATTTCCAAATACAAGACTTAAGGCTCTTATCGATCGCCAAACGGACAAATAGTGAAAGGGTTAATTAACATACGAATTTTGATTTGAATTTCAAATCAAATAAGTAAAGACAAATTTAGAAAACAAATAAAATTAAGGCACGATAAATTAAGGTTTTTAAAAATAAAATTTTATTTTCCTTCGACTATCCATCTCGATCTATTCTATTGAGAAAGTATGTACACCAGGAGGAAAGCGATATGAAGATCACAATTTACAGCGTTCCGGGAGCAGCCTCGACGTTCAGGGACTTCTGGTTGACGGCGTGTCCTGCAAGAGGAGCAACATGGACGGCTCCACGGGTGGCAGCGACGTACGAGGCCTCCTTCTGGACCGGGGCGTACACCTGTGGCACGTACTGGGCCTGCTCATAGGCATAGGTGGTCGGAGCGGCGTAAGCGACCGGGGCGGCATAAGCGACCGGGGCAGCATAGGAGGCTGGGGCAACATAGGACACCGGAGCAGAGACATGGCTGGCGTACGAGACGGCCGGGGCAACGGCGTGGCTGGCGTAGGTGACGGCCGGGGCAGAGTAGGCAGTGACGTATTTCGGCACGACGTTCTGCTGGACCACAGTAGCCTGCGGCACGGTGTAGACCGAGGGGTAGACAGCGCCAGCCTGCACCGAGGCGACCAGAGCAACAATGACTACAGCTGCGATGCACTGTTCGGGAATAGAGGGTCCAATTGAATAAACTATCCTGGAAAACGTTTGTCGTCAGAAACAGGAATAATCTTTCTCACCTTCATGATTGCGGTTTGGGATTTGTTTTGGGGGTTGATGGTGTGTGATCGAGTGGAGGATCGTTCTTATTCTGATTGATTCACGAGCCTTGCAGCCTTTTTATATCAACCCAAATGAAGCGAACGATTTTTAAATGAGGAAACACCATCGTTTGAATGAGACACAAAAGACAACGGAAGAAGAAACCGCAAGCGAACGTATTCACTTCGGACGCCTTTCCAAAAACCTCGCGACGAATGAACGGACAAAGAAAATAAGAGAGTTAAAATTGATTCGAAACGATTACGTATTTGGTTAGAAGCAATATATCATAATTCGGGCCAGTTTATTAGAACAAAATAATTTTACAACACGTATTTGGCAACTGGAGCAGACGACAGGTACTTGTTGTATCCCAGTCCGTAGCCTCCGTAGTTCAACAGTCCATCATCGACAACTTTGGTGGCGACAACCGGAGCCACCAGCTTGTTGTATCCCAAACCGTACTGGTTGGCGACGACTGGGGCCACCAGCTTGTTGTATCCCAGGCCATAGTTGTTATATCCCAGAGCGTAGTTGTTGTATCCCAGGGCGTAGCTGTTATCAACGACCTTCGTGGCCACTACTGGAGCAACCAGCTTGTTGTATCCCAGGGCATAGCTGTTGTCAACGACCTTGGTGGTAAGGACTGGGGCGACTGATGGGTATCCGACGACCTGCTTCACTGCCGGGTAAGATCCGTACACCGATGGATAGGAGTACTTGTCCACTACTGCTGGAAGACCGTACGATTGATCGACGACGACCTTGGAAAGAGGCAGTCCAGAACCGTATCCCTGGTAGGAAAGGACATCGTTGTATGGAAGGTAGGACGCCTGAGAGACAGCGACGAAAGCCAGGGCAATGATTGCGACGAAGAGCTGAAACACATCATTATTGGATCATTAGAAACTGAGCGATCACTTCTTTTTGAAAATATTTACCTTCATTTTTGAACTAGATGTAAAACAACGATTTGACGATGGAAGCTACGAATACAAACTGATGATGATCGGATTGATGAACGCATCTTTTATAGTACCTGCTAACGGAAGTGTGAAGCGAAAGGAAGACTCTATCGCCAAGGACTCTCACAACGATGTGTCACATACGGTCCGTTATAAAAGCAGACGATCCGCGGGTCAAACGATCACAGTCCTTTAGCAACTTTCCGCGATCAAAAGCAATCAATTGGTTCACTCTACTGGAAACATGAAGGTAAGGTTCGAAAAGGAAAATGTGCGTTTGGGTTAAATGATAGTCACGTTATAAAATTACTGTTTAGGCATTTGTCGCGATTGCTGTCCTAGCTCTGGTCGCCGTCTCCAATGGATCGTATCTTCCCGCCGTCCAGACAGTCCTTCCGTACTCCTACAACGCGGGACTCTATGGCCTGAACGGTTACGATGGACTTGGCCACTACTCTCCCTTGAATGGATTGGGATACTCATCCGTTCTGGACCATGGATTGTCATACCCGTACTCGGCCGCCCTTCCTTACTCTGCCTACAATAACGGCCTTTTCGGATATTACGGATCGAAGTACGCTCCCACCGTCGTCCAGGCCAATGTGAACACTCTGAAAACCGTCAACCCGCTGGGTCTGTACGGAGGATATGGACTCGGTCATGCCCCAACTGTCGTCCAGGCCAACGTCGCCAGCTCTCTGAAGACGGTCAACCCACTGGGTCTATATGGCGGATACGGTCTTGGACATGGATATGGATTGGGCCAGGCATACGGATACGGATACAATAACTACCTCCCGGTTCAGACTCATGCTGCGAAGTATGTTGCAGCGAACCCAGGAGCCGTCCATGTGGCGCCACTGCCAGGCCATCTTGTCAACCAGAAATCGATTGTGGCTTAGAAAGTGATATTAGCTTGGCATGATAGATGGATTGTTTGTTTATAAACGAGTTTTGTTTCTCTAAAGTGCACAATTTTGCATTTTGTATTTTGTTGCTTTTGTGAAATTGCTTCTTTTTGTTTCTTTTCTTACATCTTTATTTTTTAAATCAACCGTTATACAGGTCTGTTGAGTGAGAGCTTTCTATTTTATTCTCGAATGTTTTCGCTGTGACTGGAATGTTATCTTAAATTAGCTGGTTTGAACTTTTTCGCCCATAGTCCGCGCGCTTTGAGTATCGCTTACAGAGTTCCCGGGGCCGGCTCGACGTTCAGGGATTGTTGGTTCACGGCGTGTCCGGCCAGGGGAGCCTCATGAACGGCGCCACGGTTGGCGGCGAGATAGCGAGCCTCCTTCTGGGCGACGACGGCGACGGCTGGCTGGGCAACGACGGTGGCAACGGCCGGTGCAACGGCAACCGGGGCGGCTTCAACAACATCCGAGTCAGCGTAGAAGGTTGGCGCTGAGTACGCGACACGGGTTTCCGGGGCGACATAGGACACTGCTGGGACGGCATGGGATACGGTATGCGCAGCATAGGAGTAAGCGGGAGCAGCGTAAGCAACGGCTGGGGCGGCGTAGGTGAGCGGGGCAGGCACGACGTACTTCGGGGCCACGTTCTGCTGGACGACGGTCTTCTCGACGGGAGCGGAGTAAACCACCGGCACAACGCCGCACTCGGCGACGGCGGCCAGGGCAACCATGACTACAGCTGCGATGCACTATTTGGTCCCGAAAAGAAGCGATACCAGTAAGAAGAGATAGGTCCAGGATCTAAAATGATAAATCTTACCTTCATGATTGTGGGTTAGGGTTTTGTGTTGGTTGCTGGTATGTGATCGAGTTGCAGATCGTTCTGATTCTGATGTTTTCGGCAATTGAGCCGTCTATTTATATATCCAAGCACCTTCCTCATATTATTTCGGGTTGAACGATTACCGAATACATTGCGTCAAATTGGTACAAAAAATATTTCCTACAAGGTAGCGATTATAACAAAGAGCAACAGGACGGGTCTGTTGGAAACAGGTTTCCAAATAACAAACTGGTCCAGTCAATCTTTGACAGGACTCATACATGGATCGAATTACGCCGTTAGAAAAGCTTCGTTGGTTTTTACTCGTTGTTCCATGGATCAATAGTTTTCTCCATACCAATGTTGTTCTATTTGGTATTATTCTTTCAGCTCCATTCGTCTGTAGCTTCATCTAAAGATAGCGGAAGGTGATTTACAACTACCAGTTGCCTGTTTAATATCTTTTGTATCCCGGACCTACCCCAACATGACTGGCGCCATCCGAATGATCGCATACATGTGTTGGTGTGTGCTTCGAAGCTCAACGCAAACGTTGTTCAAAAAAACATTAATCTTCACAAATGCTGCCAATCCCGCGCTTCGGTTATAGTCTGCAATTTGTTGCACGGCTTCCCGCACCCGAGCCGGCATGGATGTATATGAAGGCAGCAAAAAGCTGCACCCGGTACGTAAACCCCGCTCCTTTCCATTCGTTTTCCCTTTGCCGACCCACTGGTTCATTCCCACTGATCGTATTGTGAGTACGAAGAGTGAGAGATTACATCGAGAAGGTGTGTTTTACGTCAAGTGCCTCAAAGTGGCCCAGCCAGCATCGGTGCTTTGGTTGTGCAGACGGCGGAACCTGTCGTTGATTGATTGCCATTTATCGACAGCGGCTGGTTGGACCGCTTGGCTCTTGATGTTTCTTCCCGAGTTTTCAGTAAGGCACGAAGTTCAAGCAAACTCAAGACAGCATGACAAACCTTTGAACGAAAACATAAAACGAAATTACACCAACGAAACGGTTTATGCTAATGAAAGTTCTCAGCTCCCTGCCGAGTCCTTACGGCCATGTGTTGCAAAATGGTTCAATTGCAGTTCGATCGATTGATGGATAGATTTCTACAACTGTCCATGATGCAGGTTCGGTGGACCAGTTGAAGCGCCGTTGTGGCTTGTGATAAATTCAAGTCGATAGAGGGGGATTTTTCTTTGCTTTAATGAGCTCTGGTTCGGATTAAGATAGCAATGCCGATGACAGCAGCGACCGGTAGCAGGGATTAAGATGTCGCGTCGCAAACGAACCTTAAGTCTTAAGTGCGATGCAGATACGGTATTTTATGGTCCATTTGCAGGAAAGAGCTCTCCTAAACTTAATGAAACACAAGTCGCTTGGAACTTAATAATTAGTAATTATCATTTGCAGAAATAATGATTTTTTTTTGTAACTAGGTATAACGGCCCGGTTACACGGGCCCATGTTGATTAAAGAATTTGCATTACAATCTAGCAAAATTGTGATAAATTGAGTATATCAAAGCTTCAACTCAGTTAGAAGATTGTACCTGACTTTACCTGAGGGATGTGTTTTGCACTGTCCGGATACAATACATTACTGACTATCATAATGAAAAATTGAGTAAAAAAAAAAATTATAACAGGGCCAATACCTGTTATTTGTCAAGCACGATTAATTGACTAATGTGTCGATAAATATTCCCGGTCTTATAATACAGCCTAATCATCCCGGTTGGGAGACCATTCTCTCAATAGGAAGGTTTGTTCCATGGCTAATGGCATTAGGAGCTTGGTTTAAGGAACGCGTTGTAAAACGGCTAAAATTCTACAACTGCCACCAAGCCATACCTAACAGTCCAATTTAACCCATTTTAATGAAGAATGAGACCTTCTTCTTTTAATGAAGGATATGTTTTCGATTCCTACTGATTTCGCCCATGTTCTAAATGCCGTATGAGTAAGATACATCTGTAGGCCATTGCATATTAAAAGTACCTTGCTTTGTTTTGTTTGGAAAAATGTATATACAGCCATATCAAGGAAAAATGTTGTCAACTTTAAAATCACGCGAGAAATATGATGTTCTCCTGTGATTTTCTAAATCACGTTGTTAATAAAATGGTACTAATCAAGCCATAGGGACTGAATGGTTGTCTCACTGTCCCATAACAAACCAACCTAATTAAAAAAAATATCTTTGATTCAAAGTGCCTACCTTCCTAATACCTTCTTTCTTTCGTTGGTTCGAGTGAAGTTCTAGCCCACAGTGGAACGCCTGTTCAATTGAACGCGATTTAAAATTCCCGTGACTGGAGCTGGGCAATTGTGCTCTTTTCATCATTTCAATTACCGTCAAATTTCAAAATACAATGCAATAGGAGTAGTGTTCAGTAAGTTTCGATACAAAGTTGAGGTTTTGCATCATTTTAAGTGCATCACTTTGTTCAAGTGAGGACATCGCCCTGAAAATATCATACTTATCAATCGTTTCATACACTACTTTTTCGAGTGCTCGTTTTATGAATTTTGCTATCCAAGTAGGACAGGCTCTGTAGGCAGACAGACGTAAATTCTTGAAGTTGACGCTTCAGGTTCCGCAAAATTTCCTATGGATTGTTTAGGAAATCTTACAATTGTGTTTCTTAAATTTAAAAATTGTGGCGCATGTGTTTGGTTTTTGTGTGTGAGCCGAGAGTTTTTGTAAGAGGTTTTTGTAATTGTTTCGGTGATGGTGGTTTGTGTCGAAAACTGTGTCACATGTGCTTGTTTTAAAGTGGTTTTTACTTTTTTGTATTGAATCCCTTTCGTGCATTTCCGGTATCCGAAAATACACAGAAAATGTTAATCTATCGTACTGAGAAGCTTGCCCGTGCATATCGAACACGGGTTTGGTGAACATTTTTTGGAACCATGTTGAACTACACATTATATATCTGGTGTTTCCTTGACATGGCTGCACGCATAGTGCCCGGGACCGACATCTTACTTTGTATTCCTTTGCATTTCCCAAAATTTAAAACCGCTTCATAAAACCGATTTTCCTTTTCTCCAATCGAGCAGGTTTCTCCAGGATAACTGTGGTTGCTATAGCGATCCTTCCAATTTTCCCCTAGGAAGACGATTGCTATGGCGATCAATGCAATGCAATGGGATGAGCGTTTCGCGGATGTCCATACAAAAATGAGGTTCAGCATCGATTTTAGTGCATCAGATTATCCAAGTAGTAACATCATCATTGGAACATCAGCATTGGAGCGTTACGTTAAGGATTTTTTATAATAAGATCCGCGATTGTCTTTTATAGGGAAATTTGACGTAAAGTTAGGATGTTAAGAATTTGCATTTTCCTCTCTCTCTTTTTCTAATAAATAAATTAGAATCGTGCTACGATTTACGAAACAGTCATACAAACTCCGAATCAAAAAGGAGTGTTTATGCTGTTCGAATGTGGTTACTTCTTGACTTCATATCGCCCATTACACAAGTAATTGTAGAAGTAATTCTTTGATATTCTTAGAGATACTCATAAATGGTGTGAAAGAAATTTCAGTTTATTTTGGTAGCAAGATGAAACAAGCATTACTTTACTTTCCAGTTTTATTATTAATCGAAACCTACGCCATGGACATGTAGATTTACCACAGATACTTGGCAAGGGGCGCCTCTATGGCCGTACCAGCAGTCAGGTACTTGTCGTACCCATGGGCGTAACCGTATCCGTATGCACCGTAGGCCGTCGGGTAACCCCAATGGTTGGCCAGTTTATCTCCAACGTTGGCCTGCACGACGGTTGTCTTCACTGCCGCACCACCATAGGCCCCATAGAGCGAGGAGTAGGGTGCGTATAGGGGCGCATGGGGCGCATGGGCCGCGATCGGGTGGGCTAGGCTGGCCGCGTTCTCCTGCACAACCGTCGGACCATGGCTGCCCCAGTAGCTGTAGGTTCCGGAGGGGTTGCCATAGTACGCGGCATACGGTGCCGCATAGCCTAAGGCCGCGTAGTGGTCGTCGTAGTACGCACCGGAGTGGTGCACGGCATGGTCCAACGCCGTGTACGGAGCGATGTATCCGGCCTCGGTGACCACAACAACAGCAGCAACCACAATGGCAACGATAGCGGCGACGTTCTAGTGTGTGGAAAAAAGGGGAAAAGATTGAGATTTTCAAGAGATCCTTCGTTTAGCCTTAGGGTCACCAAGGTCTTATCACCTACCTTCATGATGGCGCCGCTTGGTACGGTTGGACGGTTTGTCCGGTGAATGTTCTTGGGCTGCAGCAACTTGCGTTCTAGCATCGGTGCTGGCCATGTCAAGTGATTTTATAAAGCCTTTCAACAGCGAGAAGTTCGCGGTCCAAACCTTGGCGTGCTTTGTCCAACAATGCGATGAAATTGTAGCGCGCACAATGTTCATCGAAGTGCAACTGCGTTCCACGTCTTACAAGGTCTAACCTGCGTGAAGTAATTATCTCCACCGCAAATGTTCCTTGAGAGAACGACCAACATCTGTGTTAGAATCTAAGCTGACACGTGTACCTCCTGTCACCTGATGGTGGGAGAGAACGAAAGGAGAAAGCTTAGCGCAAGGAATCGCTGGCGTGGCTAATTGGAACTATTTGCCAGGGCACCTGCCTTAGTCATTGCCACTTCATAGGCCAGTTACAGTTAAGTCTAATTCTATTCGATCGCGTAATGGGCACGTTTGATCGAGTGGGTTTGTTTTGTTTGTCGCACGGTGATAACCAGTCACTAATTTAAATGACCGCTTTGCATGCTTCAAGTGCTTTCCCACAGAACTTGTCTTAGAACACGGGGACAGGGTACTACGGAAACCATAGCCTTGCCAAGCCAGCTAGGCCAAGGCAGGGCAGCTTTCGGACATGGTATGGGTTTATTTTTTCACAATTCACAACTATTACGTTATTGAGTAGCCACCAAGTTCCAGGATATCGAAGTCCGAAGGCTGCCAGTGTCACCGCACGGCAAAGACCACCCCACCCGGGAGGGGTTCGTGAAGCAGGCGGGATGGCAATTAGCATATATCATACCGATGCATGTTCTAGCTGACCGTAGAAACGTGTGGCCGGCACGAAGAACGATCGCGTAACCGTTGACGCAATGATTAAAATCTATAGGTTGAGGAAAACTGGTGATCTGTTTATCCTTTGTTTTTGTTTTCTTGCGGAAGAAAAGGTTGAAAGAGCTTAAGATTAGCCTAATGGAGACGGTCATTGTGGTAAAATACGGCAATTTCTAGATTATAATTAATGACTACACTGTATCTTTGCTCTGATATTGAATGGACGTTAAGTATGATGTGAAACGTTTGGTTCCTTAATAAAATTGATTTTTAATGATCGGCCGCTAGGTGGATCTATTAATCGTGCTCTGGTTCCCTGTTGCAGGTGTACAGAGAGTCAAAGTACGTGTGAAGGGTCCTGTGAGCAACCAGAACTTATTACGCCACAGGTCTGACAGAAGGTTGTTACCGTTTGGTTTTCCCTTAAGAGATCAGTTTCCTGTAATATGCTGCAACAATATTTTTCCATTTCCATTTCATTGGAAATTAGAGTTTCCCAAATGTTTGCGATAAACTTTAGTTTAAAGGCAACTCCAGACTAATTTTGAAAAATATGTAGTTCACTTACAGACGCCCGAGTGAACTCCCACAGGAAACGGGCTGCTTCAAACCCACATTCGCTGCGTTCCACTTGGACTAATTAACGCAATTATCGAACGTGACATATTAAACTCTCCGGGCCGGTAATTAAACTTCAAATCTCCTGCCCATTATCTAATCGAGTGCAGTTCTTGGGCTGCGGCCTCCGGAGGTACGTTCGAAAGTAGTTTCCTCTCCCTCCCTCCCCCCCCCCTCAGATTCGTTCTCCAGCCCCAAGTGCGGAAGGGTTGTCCCGGCTGTGTGTGTGCGTTAGGGTTTGGAACCAGTTGTTTGAAGTGCTTGCGGATTGTCTTTGTTGCAGTTTCGCCGTTTTCTTCGTGGCTCCGTGGGGCGGCCAGTTGGGGTGGAGTCGTTCCGTGATTCACGTCACGTACCGGGACCGTTTTGTAATAGGCACCTTTGCTGCCGATACTCACAATCGAACGCGTGTCACGGCGAGGATGTGGAGTTCGCGCATAACACCTGGAACTGCGATAACCGAGGGTGGATGATGCCGGTTGAACTTGGCACTCGAAGTTATGGGAGGGGCAGAGGGTGAGGACATCTGGTGCCGTGACGCAAAAAGGGCTGCATTTACTACCCAGCGACACAAATAGAATGGCGCACGGATCAGGCTGACCTTGGCAACGGAAGGCGAATTCCGGAAGGGACGTTATTTTACTAGAATTTTATCCTCAAACAGAATGAAGAAAACCAAAACAAATGGTTACGTATGCAGAAAATATTTAAATACTAACTAATTCGTATGAAATGTGAAAAATTCACATTGAAGAGTGAGGTCAATACAAACAATCACAGTTAAAATCAAATTATTAGCATGCGTCGTTTTGAATCTGTTTTTGATTGTTTTGCGCTCTTCGCTGTCTGAAAATTATTTCTCTTAGATTTTAGGTTTCATTTTACATAACTTTTAATGGCATTGTTTTCTTATGTTTGATATTGAAAACCCATAGTATCTATTCAGTTTTTTTAGGACACATGTTTTTGGTCTGCGGCTTAGTTCATGGGTCGTTGATATTTGGAAATTAATTATAAGTTCTGTTTAACCCATAAGAGACACACAGAGAAAACCTTATAAAACTAAAAATTTTAAAATATGGCATTAAATGTCAAATAGATCAACAATTAATATCTGATGTATTTGAGGTTAATAAAAATGCCAAGGCTCATGATTAACTAGGGATCTACCTTATCACCTAACAATTCTGAATTTGCGATGAAACAGGTAATTATATAAAATAAAAATGTATGTAATTCCTTACTTTCTATGGGATTGTTTTCATATATTTTATATTGAGGATATAAACGATCTAATAGATTTATAATTAGCCTCTGCTCTATTTGACGAACAAGAAAGGGCCTCAATGTGATTGACATTCTTGTTCTAGTGGCATATTTATTTATTCCTCAATGATGACTTGCTTCAATAACCCTTATAAACTGCTAGATATTGAAATTAATGACCCAAGATGAACAATTTTAACAGAACACTAACGAAATTGAACTCTGTTGTATCGATTCAATCTTATTAATCGTACCAAATTTTGCAACCGAATCGAAAGTCAATATACTGAACTATTTATTGACAAAATATCTTTTTATTGTTTAATTGGTGCAATTGATCAGCAGTAATTCGTGAACATTTTGTCAGAACACAATAAAAATGTCTTCTATCGCTTGAAACTCATATTTCCCCGATCAGAAAGGACACAGCAATCGCATATCAGAGACTAGCTCGGGAGACCCGCGAAGTCGATGGCCGTTTGACTTCAACTCTTCATAACTCAATCGGTTCCGATTGGCTTGTCTTTCCGATCACCCCTCGCGCTGACCTTCGGAAGTCTTCGGACCCTGGCAGCCCGTGGCCCATTCTTTCGGTCCAAAAGGGGGCCAATACCGTGCTGGCGAGCCAGGAAGAGACCACGCGTAGTGCAATCGCGACCTACCTTCGATCATCGGCATGCAGATCCCCCTCTACCGGGGGATTTCCTCCACCCTCTCACCGATCCCTTCTTGTTCGGAGTTTCGATGGGCTGGGTGCGAACGAATGCATTCCGATGCAGTCCGCGGTTCAATCGGTTCTCGTTGCTCGTGGGTGCATTCAAACAACAAAAATTACAAAAACCTCCACCTGGTAGAGAGTGAAAGAGAGAGGGCGATCGGTAATGGCCACGTTCGATAGTAATGGCCGATTGGTTCGCGTTGTTGGTGGGCAATTGAGTTGGCAATTACTGCGTCCGGAGAGCGGTGGTGGGGCCGGATAGGAGGAGACCACCGGGGGAAAGAACGTTCTCCAGGTGGGATCGGGTTCACCGATCGGTTGGCCAGCGGTCGCCAGCAATGGCTTCGGGTTGGTGATTCTCGGGCGTATAAAAGGATCCAACGGTGGTCGTATCAAATCAGAAGTAATCCAAGCGTTCTAACAGCTCCTCCTTCAGCCAAAACCCAAAAACCAACCCAACTCAATCACCATGAAGGTACGTTGAGGACTAGAACTTGAAGTTTCAATTTAAAGTTTCAAAGTCTCATTTTCAATTTGAATAGTTCGTTGAAACTCAGTTTTTAAATGAATATTTAGCAAGGATCAAGAACACCAAAAGTGCAAAGAGATAAATGAATTCCAATGATGCTGACAACTTAACCCTCTTTACAGTGCATCGTTGCCGCCGTTGCCATCGTCGCCCTGGCCGTCGCCGCCGAAGCCGGTTACCCGTACGCCGGATACCCGTACGCCGGATACGGTGCCACCGTCATCCAGGCTAACGCTCCCGCCTGGCCGTACGCCGGATATCCGTATGCTCATGCTGCCGCCTACCCGGCATACGCCCACGCTGCCTACCCGGCCGCCATCTCCGCTTACCACGGTGCCCCGCACGCCGCCATCTACGCTGCCCCGCACTACGGACCGGCCGCCTCGGTTGCCCACCACGCCGGAGTTGTTCCCGGAGCCACCTCGGTCACCGCCACCCGTGGTGCTGTGCACGTCGCTCCCCTCCCCGGACATGCCATCTCCCAGAAGCAGCTGAACCTGGCCCCGGCCCCCGGAACTCTGTAAATTCTACAGCTTAGAGGATGCCTAAAAATACTCATGACGGATCTGACACTGCCACGCTGATGTTAAGGAAGAGATAGAGTACCAACGATACCACCAACACCAGTCAACGAGATAGTTGAGCCCGCGTCTTCGAAGGGCGATCGGTTTGAGAGCTTGGAGAAGAAGTAAACAGCCGTCGCTTCTTTTGTCCATCGGTGCCTCAGCTGATTGTATATTTGCTGTAAATAGGAGTTATTTACATGAATAAATGACAACATCATAAAAATAGTTACAATGTGTTTAATTTTTACTTAGCATTAGCAGAACAGTAACAGAACATCCACCACAACTGGATATGACAAACATTTAGGAAGAATGTATCTTTGTTTCTTATTTGAAACAGGTTTTTTGTTTAAGTTAGTTTGTTTTAACATTTTACTGACTTTAGCTCTTGACATGCTCTATGAAATTCATCTCAATATTTTTTCATGAGAATCCTCCTCCAGAATTAACGTGATTTTTAATAATTAAACGCTTTAAAACGCTTACATTTTAAGTTAAAATTATGTATTTTGTACCTGACATAATCAAGAAGTGGGGCAATGTGGCAATGTTTCCTCCAATTCAATAGTTCTAAATGCTAGTTCTAACCTAGACAGCATCAATCGATGAGATTGGATATATATGATCGGTTGACCATAGAAACTTGCGATCAAAGAAGCGTTACTACGCCTAACCATTAAAAAATGTCTACTTTCTGCTGAGGGACTCTGTAACTTATTCATCATTTAAATTATATACATTTTTTAGCGGAGTCGTGGTTTCCGTTTAGCTACAACTTCGCATGCACGTATGAAAATATCAGATAAAAACAAATCGATAGAACGCATATTTGAACAAAATGCAACATGAGTTTTGTAATTGCTAAGCTTTTTGAACGAATTTTGAACATTACAAACCAATTTCGAATTATGCTTATAGTCTTAGACAACCAATTTCCACAACCCCGTTAACTAAACAAATCAACGGACTGAATGCCAAAACAAAGGGGCATTTGTGAATGTTTTGTAGCATTTGCATCTATGAACATCAAAATTAGAATGTCATTGGTTGGAATGTAAGCAAAACTATGTTTGAATAAAAAGCTTCATTGAATCGGACTTATTTGAAATTGATTTTAAATTCATTTCGAAAATAAAAATGAATAAAATTTACTAATCCTTTCCAATTTAACATACTCAAGTAAAGTTTTCACTATATTATTCGATTTTTCATAATCCTCTTAACGAAATGTAAATATGCAATAAATCATGTATTCATTTAAAGCATTTGAAAAAAAAATTCTAACAACGCAACTATCATTAATATTAGACTAAAACTATGTTACATTTGTTTTTGTATTTTTTTATTGTAATAATAAACTGCCAATGATGAAACTAAATTAAACTGTTCTGTCGTAAAGAACAACATGGGTTGATGTAAATGATAAGTGGATGAGAATGAATACATCATATTATGACCACTCAAGAGCCTCAGATATTATGCCACAAACGTTTCCAAGACTAAGTATCGTATGAATTTTAAGCTTCTTCTTTTTGCACAAATTCGTTTAATATAGGCCACGTGCGCGGGCGAAAGGACAAACGATGGCCTCAAGTTGTTGCAATCTAAAAACTCGTCCGATACGCACCATTTCGAGTCGAATACAATCCCATCGTCCTTCATGCATCAACGCGTACCGTGTGTGATGATCTTTACAATCGAATAATTTTAGCGATTTTTTTATTATTTTTTGGTAACGCTCTAATTTACTAACTTTTGAAGACTCTCACATTTTCAGAGAATAGAACCGATCTAGGAAAAAGATGAACCTGGTGGAAGAAAAATGGAGTATAAATAAACGTTCCGCCGGCCAGTAAAGCATCAGTCTCAAGCAACATTGTCTGCAGCACAATTGTTTCCACAACAAACCAAAGCATCCCCAAACGTACCAACATGAAGGTAAGTGTCGTTGGTTCGACTGCTGTGCCTTTGGTTGAACTCACCGAAAGATTCGTTGTTGCTTTTCCCTTCACAGATCTTCATCGCTACCATTGCCCTGGTGCTGCTGGCTATCGCCGAGGCGTCCTACCTGCCATACGGAGGCGGCTTGGTCTCGAGCTACGCCACGACAGGCTTCCCGGTGACTTCATCGGTTGCCTATCCATCCTACGGGCTGTATGGCAAGTCGGTGCTTCCGCTGGCCACCAAGTACTCGTACCCTGCGGTTTACAACAGCTACCCGGTGTCAAGCAAGGTGGTGACGTATGCCGCTCCGGCCACAGTCTACGGTGGTGCCAAGATCGTTGGCTATGGTGCAGGCTATGGCGCAGGCTATGGTTTCGGTGCAGGTTACGGATATGGTGCAGATTTCGCCTACGGTTATGGCGGAAAGGTGCTGCCAACGAAGTATTACTATTAGGAAGACAGGAACACTGTTGCTTGGAACAAACTGATTTGAGAAAATGAAATGAAATTGTACAGCGAAGATGTTAACGGATCGTGTAAATGAGTTTTAAAATAAAGTTGCAATCGTATTAAATATTTTGAGTTTTATTTTTATTCAACTAACTATTGCAACGATTTCTAAGGGCTTGCTATGTAAGAACAATGGAGCCAGATTTTTTTTTAATTTTACAATGAATATTTCTTAGTGATCTTGAAATTTATTGAATTGCAATTCAGATAATATACCCACTCCCAAAAGATTTTTTT
Source organism: Anopheles ziemanni (assembly GCF_943734765.1). Taxonomy (NCBI): domain Eukaryota; kingdom Metazoa; phylum Arthropoda; class Insecta; order Diptera; family Culicidae; genus Anopheles; species Anopheles ziemanni. The sequence continues at coordinate 31,987,228 of NC_080705.1, read as the reverse complement.
AAATTCTTGAACTAAAGCAGTACTTTTTGACTTAAATGTTAATCCTTCCAACGAATCTGGTCTTAGATCTGGTTTTAGAAAAAAATGATCAAACAAAGATATGTTTTTGCAGAGTTGGTATAAAGCATGATAAAACAAAAACTTTTCTCACATAACATACCCATTTACAATACGATTGACGAACACACTGCTAGAGCCACTATCGGATAAAAGTAGTACGCAAGCACTTTACTTATCTGAACACGACCCTAGCAAAACTGTGAATTGACCGAAATCGTTGTGATGCAGCATTGGCTTTTGTATTTTTCTATTGAATACTGACTCATGAATAGTTGATTGTTTTAGGAGTTTACAAACTAGAAAAAAAAATAATTTCAAATGAAATTACCTTATATCCGCATTAGATGAATTAATATATCATATTGTGAACTGGTATAACATCATCATAGAATTAAACAGAAGCATGGTTTTCCAAAGTTTTGCCTTCTGCATGGCAAAAGCAGTGTTGAAGACGTGCCATTTGTAATATATTAAATTAAATATGATTATAAGGCCTACGTCAATTTCGTTTGAAGTAGATTACGTTCAAGTAAGATCGCGTAATACCCAAAGTTCAACGTTTGAGCTCAAATGGAATGGTTGGAAATTGAAAGACGGATTAAAACCGATTTGTGAAGAAAAAGTCGAAGAGAGTTTTTTTTTTAATAAAATGCACTGCATTTTAGTTTTATTCAAATTCTTGCATGAATCAAATCAATCGAACACAGAACGCAAACGAACGACTACTTAGCAGCTAATGAGTATGTTATCACTTGTTCAGCGTATTGCACCATGGCGATAAGGGTGAGGGCAGTTTTTCGCTCTTGTGGGATCCAGAGGCCGCTTTACAGGGTTCCGGGGGCCGGGGCCAGGTTCAGCTGCTGCTGGGAGACGGCGTGTCCGGGCAGGGGAGCGACGTGCACGGCACCACGGGTAGCGGTGACCGAGGTGGCTCCGGGAACTACTCCGGCGTGGTGGGCAACCGAGGCGGCTGGGCCATGGGGAGCGGCCAGGATAGCGGCATGCGGAGCAGCATAGATGGCAGCGTGCGGAGCCCAGGCGGGGTAGGCGGCATGGATAGCTGCCGGAGGCCACGAGGCAACCGGAACAGCAGCGGGAAGTCCTCCGTACGGCCAGCCCCACGGCAGAACTCCGGCTTCCGAGGCGACGGCCAGAGCAAGAACGACGGCAACAATGGCGCACTGTAAGGGATAACATGTTTATAAAAGTGTTACCATGAACTATTTCCAAGAACTTCAAATTATCCGCAAATCAACGAAAGTAGAAGTACACACCTTCATGATGATTGAAGGGTTTGGTTGGATGGTGCGTTAAAACACGTTGAACACTGATGTACTCAGCTGGTTGAACTGTTCGACTGAACGTTTGAACTGATTGTGATACTTATCCGGGCGCCACGAATGGATTTTATACCTATTCGCCAAACTCTGGAATGAACTCGCAGAACTTCAGACCTCAAGAAAACTTCGCGTTGTCCCGAGGAGAGAGCATGTAAGTACGACGAGGATAAAAAAGGAGGTCGATGCAACCAACCGTGGATCACTTTCGCTCTCCGATCTAGAGCAACCAGAAGGCTAGCCATACGCGCCCGCAATTAATGGCAACGTCATTCAACGCCCCCACCTTCGGGAGACCTCAGGCGTCCGACCCTTGGCGAGATGTTCTACAGGTGGAATACAAATTCCTGGGTATGTGTGCTGCGGCGGTGTGAAGACCTTAAGCGTCCTGAGAGGGTTTTTACATAGAAGTCTCGGACTGGACCGAATGGAAAGCAAGGTGTGTACCCTCGTGTACGTATATTGCCCCCAGGTGGAGGCGTCACGAAGAACCGCCTAGAGAGACAGAGAGAAGGAGTTCCTGCAATGAGAGGGTCCTGCGCACCCAATCTAGGCTGCTTTGGCCGGCGAAACGGTTGTGTCACCTCCAGCGCGGTATGAAGCCTATATTATGTATTAGAAGTGAGGGTCAGCTTTCAAGTTCAGTGATCGATTTTATTTCGGGTCGGTTCAACGCCGAGAATTCGCGGAGGTTCGATTTTCCCTTCCGAGGTTCGCCTTGGAGGTATGCATGCACGGGTGTATGCATTTGGTTGTGCAGTGTTACATTGCATCCGCATCCCCACCAACCGGCCTATTCTAAGCTGTGAAAGGAGTAGTCGGTGCCGCTTCTACCGAGCTTCAATACGGAGCGCCCGAAAGCTGCCCGAAGTCCGACGCGATGGTGGCCAGGTGAAAGAATCTCGACGTCGTGGTATATAGGAACAACCGTACCGCAAGTCTTTGCTCGATTGCGTTTATGGGAAGGTGTTGGTGCGGGGGAAGGGCACGGAGAGTGGATGCAATGCACATGCACAATTGCAGCTGCAAGCGCAAACGACGGTATCGAAGTCGCGCGCTCGGGCGAATAGACGGGCGTATCTGATCGGGCTCGTTAGAAGGACGGTTTCCGTATAAAAACGGTCACGCCGACCCCGGTAAGACATCACACTCTACTCAACCGTTCCAAAGGAACCACCGAAAACAAACCAACCGCTCAACAAACCAAACCAAAAAATCCAAAATGAAGGTACGTTGACAGATGTTCCTTGTTTTTTGCAAGAAGTTCCCAAGGGAATGCTTGAGGTTCTTCTGAAGCACTTCTTTTATTTGGATGTCCAACAGGTTTGATAACCAACACCTTGTTATCCCTCTTCTCGTTTAGTGCATGGTAGCTGCAGTCATCTTGGCCCTGGCCGTCGTCTCGGAAGCTGGAATCCTGCCCTATGGTGGCTGGCCGTACGCTCACCTGGCCGCACCGACCGTGATCCAGTCGAACGTGCTGGCCCATCCGTACGGTGCCATCTCCCACGCCGCCATCCACGCTGCCCTTCCGGCGTACGCCCCGCACGCTGCCATCTATGCTGCTCCGCATGCCGCTATCCTGGCCGCTCCCCATGGTCCAGCCGCCTCGGTTGCCCACCACGCAGGAGTTGTTCCCGGAGCCACCTCGGTCACTGCTACCCGTGGTGCCGTGCACGTCGCTCCCCTGCCCGGACACGCCGTCTCCCAGCAGCAGCTGAACCTGGCCCCGGCCCCCGGAACCCTGTAAAGCGGGACCCTAGTCATCCCATCCCATCAACGCGTCCTGGACCCTCTCTACCCTTTCTTCGAAAACAAACCGGGAGCGGCCCGATCTGCAGCTGAGCGTCCAAGATGCTGAGGGCGGATCGCCGTGCGGTGCTCCTACTCGCCTATCGCTATTCTGTCGAAATTACGCTATCCCGCAGGCTTTCGGTAGAATGTTTCGGTGCGCATTCGGAACGGAGGGAGTGAATAAAGTGAATTGGTTGAAAATTGTTTCATATTTCTCATACATAAGCACACCTGGTTTTGAGTTTCAAATGCATTTGAAAGAAATATGGAGGTATGGATAAGAGGATTGGATTTTCTTAAATTTATCCAAATGTATTTGATTATAATCCTAATGCATATGCAACGTACAAAGGTTCGAGTTCAACTAAGAATTGTGCAGTTTTAATTGAAATTAATTTTGAATATTGATTTTTTTTTGGAACCTACTTGGACCTACTTATGACAATCGGAAAACGTGTGTAATAAGAAGAAGAAGATTGAGCGACCAAGATCGCGCAGTCGCCAAGATCTTTTTTGTCAAGCGTAATATCGAGCATAAGAGTGTTTGTGAATCGTGAATTGATATTTTACTCAGTGTCATCGAGTGTTTTGCGTGAATATTATAAGTGTATCCTTTTGTGGTTGAGCAGTTACCCAAGGTATTAACAGTGAAACTATAGTTTAACAATTCAAAGTAAAAGACTTGTTTTTTGAATACGATCGTTTGAAGAGTTGTGCTAGGATAACATAAACATTATTGTAAATGACACTAGTGAGTTACGTAGTTGGCATTGGAACTACGATACGAAGATGGTGAAATCGAATATAATGACGATTTCGACGCTTCTGAATCGTCATAATTTTAGCTTAGACATATAGTAAACAAACTGTATCGTCAGATTGGTGATTTCATTGTTGCAAAATATAGTTATATTACCTGGGAAATGTCGAATTCTGAGCCGAATTGTCTCCATCAATTCGAATTGTCTTCTTCAATTCAAAGAAAATAGCTGTTGCCGCGTTTCGGGAGCTTCAACAAGTTTATGGAGACGATACTCTCAGTAAAACTACGTGCCGTGGTTGTTTTGGGTGCTTTAAAAATGGCGATTTCGATTTGGGACGGCATTCAAGCTCAGCCCAAAAGATGGGCAAAAGATGTGGCATGCGATGGCCAACACTTTGATTGACCCAATTTCTACAAATAAAAATGCCACGAGTAAAAAAAAATTATGATAAAACGGCCGTTATTTAGTTGGACACAATAGGACAGTATACCGTGAAGCGCCTACTCTGAAGGGTAAAGTGCGTTTTTCTGTTCAAATTTCAATGAAATTATATTTATCGTTCATGAACTATTAATAACTTAAGCGACCAAAAAAAAATGCGATTTTTCTTTAAAATGGTCTTCCTCCAGCAAAACTGCTGTGGCTTGCACAAGAAGCACAAAATGAAACGAATGCCATCGCCTACCGGGGTATTTTGTGGAATCGTCAACGATTACGCGATACCTGAGGTTGATCATCTTGTGCTGCGACATGAAAAATCTGGTGTTACGAAACAAGAGGTGAAATGTTATAAAAATAATTTATTCCATTTTCATTTCGAACAGATGTGATTTAATCTTTATTAAATTATCCTAAATCTAGATAGTAAGAAAATGCACACCAAACCATTCAATCGACAACTGACAGCATAAGGATCTGTTTCCACTCATGCAAACGGACCAAAGGAAGTGGAAAAGCACACTGTTTACTTTTGCCCTTGAAAATCAGTTTTTAGCTAATCCAACTGCAATGTTACAGTTTACCTTGCTGTAAAACTTGATTTGTGCAAGATAAATGTTATGATGAATCACTCACACCAGTTCGCCGATCAAGATTTATAGCGAACGTTGACGGGGGAGGGCTAGCCACCTCGATGAATCATGCTCAAAGATAACGGTTCGCAAAGCGAGCAAAACTGGACAAGAAAAGTTGAAGCTTGAAACTGCAGAACCTCCCACGCTAAGGCAATACAGATCCGGACACAACAGATTGTGGCAAAAGCAGCGCATGTTGGTATGTTCCGATACATGTCGCATGAGTACACTTCCGTTTTGCATTCGCACTTATTGGATTGAAATTTGACGGGCGTCTGTCAGCGTAACAGCAACTGGGGTAGGAGGGAATTTTATTTTCTTTTCGAACGATTTAAATCATAACGGCCAGACCGACCGGTGGGTGGAAAGCGCTTAAATCAGATCCGTCAAGAAAGGTGTGAAAAGGTGTGACACCCTCGAGTTCGAGAACCGTCGGTTCAACGACAGGGAAAGTGTGTGCGTCCCAATAAATCGCATGTATGTCGCAACGCCCCTGCAAACCCAGGTCCGTGGGCTAATAGGGGTGGGTCACGATATTTTTATAGTCAGATAAATAAACAAACGTTCGAACCCGACGCCGACTGATTAGTGGCGGCCCGGAAGGTCGTCGGTGGCAAAACCCGTTCGGGTTCTTAGTGGCTGGGAAGGTAGTTCTAGAACACCGGGATATCGGTGCATTGGCAGTCAATGTCAGCCGGATCTGGCCCGCTAGAAATGGAGCTAGAAATGGAGCTAGAAATGCAGCCAGACTGATTATGGTGCCCCGGTTTGGTGTCAGGCGTTCGGTGGCTGCATTTGCAAACTAACCCTGCCCGGAGCGCGAGTTCTTGGGTGGAGTCGATATCCTGGACCAATGGGGAGTAATGAAAAAATGGTAATAATAAAACGCCATATAGTGGCTATTCTACAATGTCATATTCTGGTTTTCTAGGTCGCACAATGTAGGTGGCGACTTATTTTACCACTGGTGACCAAGAACATTGCCACCCCTTGGGTATAAAAGACCATGCCCAAGAGCCGAGAATTGTTATTTTTATACATTTCCTCAAACGGGTCAGCCGAAACGGACACAGCTCACACACGATGGAAGTAAGTTGAAGTTCACACATGGCTGAGGAAGGCATTCTATTTTCACTCCGCGAGTCGCAATCAAGAGTAACTTGGTGTTTTGGTGTACTCCGCAGCTAAGCAGCCGATTACTATCGCTCGTCTTCACAGTCGGCTTCCTGTCATCGATCACACTTCCCACGGACGCTTCCTTTGCGCCACTAACGCTGGACGGCTGGCCGTACTCGTTCCCGCTCGGTCCCTGGCATGATCTTTCGCAGGCGTCAAGGTTCGCACCTCCCGTCCCGATCATTCCGGTAGTCGCCGGAAGCCTGGCTGAGTATCCCGGCGCCATCGCCGTGATGGCAACGCGAGGTTCCATACACATCGCTCCCCTGCCCGGACACTCCGTTTCACAGTTCCACTACAACCTGGACGCACCACCGGGAACGTACTAGAAACACACATTCGTCACACTCGGTTAAAACTTAATCAATAAACATCTGTATTTCTCGTAGAACTCTCTCGCACAGCTGGAAGTCTTTTGTTTCTTTCCGAAGCTCGTTGGGTTCACCGTGGATCTTGCGCGAGGTACTGTTGCATCACGGCGGGGGCAACGTATTTGTTGGTGCTGTATCCCTGCCCCTTGATGAAGACGTTCGGTACGGCCCAAGGTCCCTGGGTTCCACGCTGTACCGGAACGTACGCCACCAGGGAGGATGAAGGTGCCACGTACGTTAGGAAAGGCTTCTCTGGCAGGTATACCTGATCCGGTTGGTGGGGTGCTTCGTGAGGATAGGGAGGATTAGCGGTGTGGTGGTATGGTTGTGGTTCGGGAAACCGGATGACCGGATGTTCCTGCACCAGGCCGGTTTCTACTTGGTGGAAGAACCTCGGCACCGGAAAGTATCCTTCATCGAGGGGATGCACGGGAACGTATGGTGTAAAAAGTGCGGTTGGTGTGGAGTGCGCACAACAGGTTGTGATCAACAAAGTGGCGAGGAATGTGGTGACAAAAGCCTACAACAAGTGAATGGTGATTAGTTTAAACAGCTCTTTCTGCAGCCGCACGAGATGTTACTCACTTTCATTGTAGCAGCTGTTTTGTGACTGTATCGCTGTTCCTCTTCAAACGCAGGTCAAACTCAATCTGGACCATCCGCCACGATGTTGGGTAGATTTTATAACGTTGAAAACATTGCATCTTCAAACTATCAGCCGGTATGTGGAGTTTCCATGGAGGACAGAGAAAGAAATAAGGCGAGCTGAATTCACATCGGACGCCTCTTCGCAATCGAAACTCAGTGGCCAACGAGGTGGATCATCTTATGCAATACTTTCACAGTGATCCAGTTTAGGAGTGATGAATGAAATCGTGCATCATAAAAACAAGTGTCTAGCACGTGTGAGTGTTGGTGCAAATGGGAAATTTCTATGCGATAGGCGACCTCTGGTTAGCCAAGTGGAAAAGTTACGCGTAAACTTGACCCGCAAAGCCATGGAAGAGACGAGTGAACGTGAAAGAAGTGCCTAGAAGCAGAAAAAGGTTTCAGTAAATCCAAGGGCTGTTGTGTGTTGTGGATGTTTATAACGAATTTCTTGGCTATTGGAGCTATATTGCTATATATATCTAATCTTATTATTGTTTGTGGAAAAGAATACTTTCACAGTGGTGTTACTTAATCGTATTGCAATAAAGATTCAAGTCGGTGTGTTTTCAATTGCTCATGAGCATGCATTTATTTGCGTGGAGTATTGCAGCAAGAGTCTTTAGAAGTGGTAAAGTTTCAAATTGAATCGTCGTGTCCTCGGAGTGTGTCATAGTGAAAAGAAAATTGACTAAACTGACATCTTTCCCCTCACGAGAGCAAACGCGTTCCGAAAAGTAAGGTGAACATCGGATTTACTCAGTTCCGGGGGCAGCCGCTAGATTCAGTTGCGTCTGCGATACAGAATGGCCTGGCAGTGGGGCAACATGGACGGCTCCGCGAGTGGCGGACACGGCGGTGGCAGCAGGAGCCGGAGCAACGGCAACAACGGCAGGAGCAGCTGGAGCTGGCGCCAGAAGCACAGCCGGATGGCCATGAATATCCACTGCAATCGGAGCCGGGTGCAGGGTGTGGACAATCGTCGCCGGAGGATTAGACTGAACCACGGTAGTGCCGGGAATGGCGAGTCCCGGAGCAATCACCCACGGGATTACCGAGCCTTCGGCGCACAACGCCATGGCGACGAAGATCAGCGCGACGGAGCACTGTGAATTGGAAGCAGATTTTACTTCTTGGTACCTAATAATCCTTGTTGGCGTGATGCTGGAATGCTTACCTTCATGGTAGGTTCTAGTAGAAAAATCTTTGGGAACGATGTAAACGGCACAAGATTCTTGAGAAGCTTTGTAGGAGCTTTGCAAATTGCAACTCGATTCACTTTGACACTGCAGATCAGAATCTGATGAGTGTCGGAACGAAGTGTCGCCTTTTTATACCAACCCCGGTGCCCCGAGAACAGCACCCGAGGAGCGTTTGGGCAGAAGATTCTCTTGCCAGGCACCTACCACCAACTCCAACGACAAACCCATCTACATGAACTAGATCAACGATAGTGAATATATTACCACCAAGTTACAATCCAGTATTCATCCATTGCTTGACGGACCCTACACTAGAGGCAAGAGGATATCGCTCAAGATAGAAGTAGCATTTCATCAGCCATCCTCAGCCCTCAGGTCCTACCTGCCGATGACGTCCAGTATGCGATGAGGGGCCCCCATTTTAGGACCGGTTCATTCCGGCAGGGTTTGGCGTAGGGAATTGGATTACAATATTTATTAGCATTAATTAATGGACTTGGTGTACCACCAGCCGTTTGCATCGCGATGTTGGCGCACGGGATGGTCGGCTGACGGATTTTGACGGATGGAGATGTAATTGTGATGTAACGATACATTGTACCGTCGGGCCGAGAAGTGCCTTTCAAGGAGCGACAGGAAGCTCATTCCGTCACATGTACTTGAAAGGAATTTTATTGTATCGACGATTGATGACGTAGATTGCGACTAGTTTTAGAGGGCTGCTACCACTGTGCGATCAGCTGTGGATGCACCGGAGGATGTATGGAGGACAAATGTAGCGACACTCCTATGGAACCTGATTCCAGAATCTGGTTTACCTTAATTTGCAATTCTCGACAATTCCAGTCTACGGTGCACCGTTATTTTGGAATTCTATAAAAGACGGACTGTATACCCAAGGGTTGGGCAGTCATACATTACATTTATTAGAGTGCGGTCAGTTCTTCAACTAAATTTTCTACCCAAAATTTACTGTCAATTATTCAGTGAATGCAACATATAATGAGTTCAATGTAAAAGAGCCGAAGACCTACACTGTATTACGCCAATAAAATGGTACTATTTTTAACACCTCTTCCAAGTGCTACCCCTGAAGCCCACCCCCTTGCGGTTATTAGTATTGATCTAATCCTCCCTTTTACGGCCGCCGGACCATGCGGGTCCAGCGGCGTTTGACAAATTTGCTGGCACCACCTTCCACTAATCTTATTTACGCGGGAGGTGGGCTTAGAGTTCGCGCAACGAAATGGTCGTAAAATCAACACACTACCGTTCGCTGCTGTAGTTTATTACGAAGGCCTGCGGCTTAAGCATGCGGCGCATTCCAAACGGCGGTGTGAGATGGAGGCGAACGTTGTGTCGATACCGTTGCATTTCTGCCCGATATAACCGCACGGTGTTCCTGCAGCTTCCCGGTTGTCGTTTGTTGGTAAAGTTTGGAGAGACAAGAAAAAACAAACTGAACAGCGTAAAAACACGCTGTGGCGGCTCGCGACTCCGGTTTCATTCAGCATTCGCGCCCCAGCGTAGCGCCACCATCGCCCGTTGAGGTATGTGACATTGATCTTGACGATCATGCGCTGCTCGATCAGGCCCTCGTATCGCGACTTTGGGCGCATGTTTCGCGATCGCGCTCGCTAGCGGGACATTGCGGTCGGTTTGCTTTCGCTTTTCGTGGGCAGAGGGAGGAGAGGGGAGGGATTTTTATCTTTTCCTTCATTCTCCCTTTCGGCTCAGTTCGCTTGCGTACGAGGCTAACGGGCAGCTTGCGTGTGGCACTTGCGCTTTCCGCATGCTTGCTAAAAGTTGTGCCTATGTGTTCTGTTCTCCTCTCTGCCGGTGGTTTGCATTTGGTTTTTGCGCAGGCCGCTAATCGCCCATAAAGGTTTGTCACCGCAGTTGCCGCACCCCGCTCACGGACACCCATTACGTCGCTCTGTTCCCTTTCGAGCTAGTGCCACTTTTGGTAGACGCGTTTTTAATTGCTTCGTTTGGTTGGGTAGGCGGGAGAGGGACGTAATCAGGACGGGTGGCTATTTTTATGGTGCATATTTTCAACCGTTTCTAATTACAATCCAGATCCAGAAGCGTGGTTGATGATGAAATTAAATTAACAAACGGAAAACAGCCAACGGTGGTTCAGGGTGTATTACTGGCGGGTAGATTGGTGCCTCAACCCTTGAAGTGTAGTATTCCGGCTCGAATAATAAAAATAGTTATCTGAACAATAGAATCTGCTCAATTATTTTTTAATAGCTTTTGCAACAATTATTATAGAGCTTTTTATTAAATAAATATTTGCTCTACCCAGGGTAGATATCAAATACTGAATACTAAAGTATTGACTTTCCATTAGACAAACATCCGAAATTAGAGTGAAACACTTTGCATGCACACACGATCCACTGATCGATCGTTCTGGACCCAACATGCTCACCATATCCGCGAGTGGAATGCATTTCCAACCTCCGATCCTAATCGACAGCAATACTCGAAGCCGGTTTTGCAGAATTTCCTTGTATTGCACCATCGTGAAATCTAAATTGCCAACCTTCCAAATCCAACCCCTGACCGGTGGTCCCGGGTGTCCCGCGCCGTAAGAATGTAGGTGGACTGCCCGCCTGAACCTGCCGACTGTTCAGATACGTTTGCGGAACCGAACTCCGTAGGCCAGCCCTTGCTAATAGGTCGCAAGGTGTAATGAAACCTGGGCAAAATTTCATAATATCTAGCTCGCGTGCCGCCAACCCGAAACGAGTATATAAGTTCTGTTTGGGGTACGCTTAGCTGGAATCACCCGCTGAACGGCGGGTAACATATCCCGGCCCATTGGTGTCCCACGATCGCCCCGATCGGTCGATGTAATCTGATCAATCGAACAGCTCCAGCAGAGAACGACAGAAGACAGGAAAAAATAAAACCAGCGAATAAAATTGATGTTAGCAAAAACGCGAAGTAGAGCCCTAGGAAATGCGCTCCGAACTGGACACGGGTAACTCAGACCGTCAATTTCGCGTGTGGGAGGTTTTGGGCCGGTGGTTTGGGAATATGTTTGTTAAGGTAAGTTCCACCGTGCCGATCGGCATGGCAGTAGGAGGAGTTATTTACATACTAAAGGAGGAATTTTTACTTTCATTTAAGATGTTATTTATTGCGTCAGGATAGTGCAGGAGTCGATGTATTCGAGTGGGACTGGAAAGATAATTTGAGGGTTAAGGAAGCAAGTCGACCGGGAATTGATGACGAAATGAAGTTGGAAGGTTTCATCAGAAATATCGTGCGATATATAATATTGTTCATCAAGGTCACACATGTGTTAACCTTACTATTATTGATGCCATAAATCATTCGGACGTACGTAAGAATTTACTCAATCGTTCATGCTCTTTTACATCAATCGTAAATAAATACAACAAGCGTAATAAATTGTACCAACACTGACGTTTTTTACGGGAACATCAAACTGTGAACCTGTTTATGAAGGTGATAAAATACTAAATTTTCAAATGTTTTCTACACTTTTTGGTTCACCGTTCCAGGAGCGACCAGTTTCTGATCGACAGTATGTCCCGGTAAAGGAGCGACGTGTACTGAGCCAGCATTGATTGCCTCGTACCTCGCCACCGGCGACTTATCCGAGCCGGTGCCATACTCTGTGCCAAAGGTGGCGATATCTTTAACTACCGAAACCTTATCACTTGTCACTGAAGGCGCCCCTGGAGTCACCTGAACCGAAGTGGCACTGTTAACGCCGACCGATGGCAACTGAGGTACGCTCGGGGTCGGAACTGTGTTGACGGCAGGTGTCTGTTGTTGTGGGTTATTGTTGTTGTTGTTGTTATTGTAGTGCAATGAGGAGTAGGATACGGCGGCCGCATCGGAGTGTGGTAGTCCGTGGCGTACCATCTGGAACTGAAGTGGCTGCTGGAAAGCGTTGTACGGTGGCACCGGAACTGGCAGTTGAACTCCGGGCTGCTGCACCGCGTAGGGATACTGAGCTGGGAATGGCACTGGCACGGGAGGCAGCACTTGAACTCCGGGAACCTGCTGGACTAGGGGAAACTGCTGCCCAGATAGCAGCTGTTGAAGCGGTGCGACACCATATCCGTTGAAGATGGGGTTCGGTAAGGTTTGCGGTTGCCAATCGTTGTATGGCAACAGACCGCCATTGAAGAACTGATCGATCAGCTGTTGTTGAGCACTGGCCAGTGCAATAGCGGAGAGCACTGCTATCAGAACCTTCAAAGAACATTGATCATAGATAATATTGAAATTTGCAGTTTTAAAAACTAACACAACACTCGAAGCAGTACCTTCATATTAGCTGATAGATAACTGCAAATACTCTACTCTACTCTAAGTCACTCCAGTACGCACCGACACTGTTTGATCGGAAAAATCGGCCAACCGGTCGTTTTTATATGTCTTTCGACTCATCCGCCTTCCGTAATATCTGTTTTCATCATCGATCGGAAAAATTACGCCATCGTAAGACATCCCTCAAACTCACGTCGGAAGACGACCGTCCGCTGGAAGGTCAACCTAGTGTAGCTGGCAAATGGCCAATGCTGACTTTCTAGTACGGCCCGTTAGTAGTTATAGGCAGTCACAGTGCGCAGGCCGGACGGATCTTCAGTTGATTGCAACCCGTTTCGGTTCGTAAGGTTGCGCTCGCATCTAAAACAAAACGTTCAAGACAACAGTGCTATGCGGAAGATCGTTTTCCTTCAACAAATGGCTTAGGAAATTCGTGGCATGAGAGTGAATTGTACTGGTTGATATTTTTTACACAAAAAAAAATCATATAAAAAAATATAATAACATAAATCTACTCGCTTAGATACTTCATGACGACTAGTTCATTGTCCTATAATTTGAAATATCGGAAGCGTTCGACTTAGAATGCAGTTCGAAGTAGCTTGCGCAATTCACTTCACGCGTAGGACAATTTATCAACCTCCACAGGTGAAAAAAAGGTGTCTCCAAAGAGTACGCCATCCAGTTTCCTTATACAGACTGAACGTGCACAATTGCCGGCGAGCTAACAGGGGAGCAACTGTTTAATCAGTAGATTACTTAATGCAACCCCAAATCCAATAGCGTACAAATACCTGGTTTGTTGCACGGGAAGTCCACAGTACTGGTCCACCTTTGCAAGGACCCAGGTCCACATCGTGCGAGCCGGCGTAATCAAGGAACCGAACCCACCTGGAGTTGCAAGACCCCACTCCAGCTCGAAGCTCATGGAAAAAAGGGTTTGGTGCTACCCCCAACCGTATGGCCATATTTGAGCAGCGTGAACAATCAAAAGCTTGCCTCAGAGATCGTTCTTGGATCTGAAACTAGTTTTCCTGCCTTGGCCCAGCCTGCCCCATTGTCCAGCCTATGGTCTGTTTTCTGCAGGAGCTCCTCGGTTCTAGTCTTTGTCCCCAACGTCGGTGGCTTCGGTGTCCGGCGCCCAGTCCATAAATAGTCCATCTCTTTCGTCTCCCCGTGTGCACCAAATGCGCCAAACATTCGAGCGTTTCCGCAAGCAGAAACGCGTCGTTAGCGGCGTCAGAACATGTTTCCTATTCGCCGCCGAATGCCGCATACCTTCATCGATGCCCGGTACTTGTCCACCGGCCAACCAACCACTTTTTTAGCCGTCGATCGATATTGACACAGCCGGCAAAGTGGTTCAGCTGTGGTCCATCCACAGCGGCTCTAGGACACACGTACAACGGTGTTCACCGGGGCAAAGTGATCGCACACGCGTGTTGCGACCTGCTCGATCTCGATCTCGGCAGTCCAGTCCAAGCATGACGCGTACAGTGACGGACGGGAAAAAACCACCAGAAGAATTATGGTTGAAGTTCCTCAAGTTGTAAACAATTTCCTCATTAGTGCTTTCGTTAAACACACTTGTTGACAACACTCCAGCTTGCCGCTGGACGAACGTCGATGGAGTTTTCTGATGGTCCCATTTCTCACCCTGCCTGACACGGTGCAAACGCAATGTTGATTAATTTTGCACCGCATGGTAAGGCTGGCGATCGCGTTCAGCAAAAAGCTGTCAGTGAAACCGAGCACGGAAGGCATAGAATAGGGTGAACAGAGAGGTATATAAATGGCAGTAACTGAATCAAGGTTACTGCCGCCTTTCTACAACAATCCGCTGGTTCGGGGGAAGCAGACTCGCCCAACGCTCGAGCACCATAAGTGCGCGCGGCTTACGAATGGGCGCATTCCACATCTGTGAAGCTGTTCTAGCCTCACCAAGATCTCTTATCTGGCGATTTCTTTGGAGTCGATTCTAGTGCCGCTTTAGATCGATATCGATTAGTACCATAGACCATTGGCTCCAAATGATGAAATAGTTGCAGGGCTTTCAGAATTAAGGTAGATCTTTATTCTTCTCTTCTGCTTAGACGTACAGGAGTGACTAGACCAGGCAAGAGGCCAGATATAGGAGGGCGCGTTACGACGTTCCCGTGGGTGATTACAATGTAGATCGTTCCGAACCTGTTGGAATTTAAATGGTTATTCCAAATTGTTTCTTAAGAGCCTCTAAAGCGATTGATTAGATTTCACCTCAAAGATCAAGCAGTCAATGGTGGTATTTGAAATCAAAAGTTCTACCCATTATCGTTTGGAACGTACACGCCTATTGGCCACCGATCGAAGCGGTTCGAACCACCAACCATCACCGCTAAAGGTTTTTTTTTGCAAACGCTTATAGGTTAAAGCTGACGTGGACAACTGATCGCTTCAAAAGCTGCTCATTACTAGACATAAATCAATGTTTGAATCGTGAGAACGAGCAAAATATGCTCATATTACTGACCTTCGGTAAATCTTCCCTATTCCGCATGTGGCTGGAATTTCACTCCAATCCGTGAGGTGACAAATCACTTTATCGGCATCTTCGGGTTGGTCCTTCAAACCGGCCACGGTACGGTTTCAGACCCCGACACCAATTAAATGACCATAAAATGTACGCTCAGCCCCGCCAGCCGTCGTTTGCAGTATCGGATTTTCCATGCAAATGTTTTGAGTTGGTAGATTGTTTTTTATTTCCTGCATTGGCATTGCAAATGAGATCGCTCAATTTGAGATCGAAACAGCGGCGAACGGCAATTGAAGCGTGTGCAAGGTGTGTTTCCGAAGGAAGAAGTAGGCCTCGAACCGCGGGTCGCTTTGTCACTAATGTAGTTAGCGCCGTAGGGTTATTAGCGAGCGGTAGGTTGATTGGTAAACATCATGCCAGCGGATCGTAGTACACATTGAGTGATAATAATAAATCTTTTTTTCTCCATAGCGGTCATAAATGTCAAATTCTTGCTGTACGTACGGAGTAAACCTATCAGGCTTTTGAGCAAAACTACTCTAGGTGTATTGAAATATTGCAGTGCGGTTGATGAAAGAGTAGAACTTTACTGGCAAAAGAGCGAACCATGATGGATTCTATGGTAAGATTTTGTCAATTAATGATAATCCCACCCAAAGTTCGTGGACCTCGGGGTACAATTTATAAAGTTACCTCAAACACTTGTTAGAGAAAAACCCTAACCATTGGTTTTCTTTCCATTACAGAACGATGACATCGATACCAAGAACTGCTGGTGGGAACGGCCAAGTGTCATCTATGCGTGAGTACGAGTAATTTTTCTTCGACAATTGTAGTCCTCCAGGTGAGAGAATGCTTCAAACTGTTACTTCTGGGCCTGCTTTCCGGGTCGCTCGTCGTTTCACGACCTGCGCAACGGTATTCCCCGTACCGTCATGGTTTCAGGTTATATTTTCCCACCCCCAGGAAGTTCAGTTCCCAGTTCCCTGGTTCGCCAGTAAGAAGAGCAATCGGTTTCCTTCCAGGAATGTAATTCGATTGCGTGTCGTTGATGGGGCATACTGTTTCACGATTGTTTCACCCTCGGCATTGCTGTTGCTATCATATTTCCAACAGCCGTCGTCAAACGGTCGGGACTTCTTCACGCGAATGATATCCCGGGTACAACTACAATTGCCAGAAACTGGGACGTCTCCGAACTGACAGCTTGATTAGACTGGCTTGCCCAGGACGATTTGCATTAAATCGCTGATATGGGGTGGGCGCCATGAATACGGAACGTAGAAACAAAGTGATTCCGAAAGAAAACCAAGGTGGTGGGTGGTAGATGTTATGTCTCTTTCTTTGGTTATAATTTACTGAGTCTCAGTTACTAGCTGTTTACTTAGCTGTTAAATTCACACTGCTTTTCGTTCTGTTTCAGGGAGAGTTGCAAAGATAGATAAATTTCTTTGAAAACACCACTTTTCCATCTTTTGTTATTGTATTTCATTGTGGCACTAATGGTAAACTTGTTCATAAATTGTCGTGATTTTCAAAAAAATCATTTCACACAAAGTTTAAAATTCATTGAACAAAAAAGTCATGACATTTGCAAAATTACCATTTGACACTGCGTTTGTAAAGGAACCCCTAAATAATGGACAAAAAAGTGATAACTTCACAAGAACTAGTATTTGTTTAAATCTAGAACAAAGGAATTTTCCGTCGCCTTTGATTTTACTTTTACTGCCTGAAGTCCCAGACGCTGTCCTTCCAACGGAGCCACATATGATTGTTTATTCCTGCAGTCACACGCAGGACCATCATTTGGGGTGTATTCCTCTTTTTTGTAGCCGCATGCAATTTCTCGTATTCAAAATATCACTCCAAACTCCCCGGTATGAAGGAAATCATATGTGGTCGGTTTGTTTGCTTGCGAGTTTCGTTTTTTTTTTATCTTTTCCGTTCCGAAAAAGCAAAAGTGAAGGAAAAGTCAGTGCTTTTCGATGTGCCGGGCCGGGAAACCCATCAAAACAGACATGTTTCATACCGGTCCACTGGTGATTGTGGGTGGCTAAGACCCTATCGAAGGGCTCGTGGGGACACAATGGTGGTTTGGTACCACGGAAGGATGGGGGAGGGTGTGGCCTGTCTAGGAAAACCTTGTGGTGAACATTTCACCCACCCAAGCAGGGCCACCCACACACGAACATCATTTCCACCAGCCAGCTGTTTTCGGGCCAGGCTCTGTGGTGGTTGTGTGTTTTCCCCGTTCGTGGGAAACCCCCGTTGCTAGGGTGTTGGAGTCCCTCCCAGGCAAGGTGAGGTAAGCTCTGTGGCGAGGTAGTTGAGCGTTTTTGCCGACCCGTAACCTCCATGGGGCATCATGGGCTCGTCGGCTTCAATCGAGCGTCAGTTTCGGTGCCAGCGTGAATCGGTGAAGTGTGACGCATACGCGCCCAGTACCGAGCCGAGTTTTTCCGGGCACTGGAGGATGTTTCGTGAAAGTTGTCAAACATAGATTTAAACAGATCTTTGTAGGAATTTTGTGGAATTTTGTGCCTTTTTCTGAAACAGTGTTTGTAAACTGTACATTGACATCAACCAACGGAATGAGTGAAGCAATTAAAACAAATGTTTGATTTATTTAATGTTAGTTCCTTGTTCCGTGGTCGCTTTTCCACGTCCCTCTGACAGCCTTCAGATGACGTTGCTCTCACGTTCGTCAACCCGTTTGATTGGTTCGCAACGAATGGATCCTATATTGAACGATGTGCTCCATTTTTTCTCGGCAAGCATCGCTCGACCCAGAAAGACGATGGAAATGTGTCCGTAAGCCCCGCGTTCGCAACCAGCGCCAAACAAAGAACCCTCGGATGGCCGTCGAGGGTGTTACTTCACGCCTCGGAATGTGAACGGGCGGAAAAATTAATTATCAATGATTTATGGTCCGCGCTGTGTGCTCAAACCTGAAGTGTCAACGTTCGGAACGGAACGGAAGTGTCCACCGTAATGGGCGAACGATTTCCGCGGCCGATGGAACATAAACAAAACTCGTACAAAGTGCTGTAATTGAAATGGCCAGAGATTATTTCACGGCCAGCCGAATCGTACCCGATGTAGACGGATCGGCAAAGACGACAGAAAGGGGGCCAAATTGTGCTTTTATGTTGTGATCGTCCATTTGCGTGCACAGTTTCCAAGATGAACGCCAACAGCTTCTGGGGTACCATCGATCAGCTTCTCGGCCGCGAAGCCCAGAAGCAGAGCGGCCAGGATTCGCTGAAGGTTGCCGGTTGGCTGTCGGCGTACGCTGGAGTCCGGAAAAGCGGCGGGCAAGGGTAAGTGTTGTTCCTTCCAGCAGAGAATTGGAAATGGAAAAGAGGAAGGGTAGTTGTCTGTCGGGGAGCACAGAAAGTTTTTGAAATGTTTAGCAACTCGTACGTACTTTGTTTCGTGGCACAACAAAAGTTTCCCACTTCACAAACATGTTTTGATTGTGACAACGCTTGAATTGAATACGTCACGTACATGTTTACACAAATAAGGATATGCTCATGAATGTGTTCCGTTTATTATTCGATCATTCGATCATGCAAATGATATATAACTTCATTTTGTCTTATATTTTGTCTTATCATGAAAAACATAAACTTTTGGGTATTCATCAATAAGAAGCTCATCTCTTTTACAACCCTTAGCAGCACAAATATGAAACGCTGCAACATATCTTCGTCCCCAGAAGTGCCCTTGATATTGATAGCGCACTTCTGTTTGATGCGATTAAGGACTGCCGTCTCCAAACGCCCGACACAAGAGCATTGACCTAAAACATGCGAACCACGTTCGGTGCCGAAAAGCACAATAAAAACGCTAAATGAGTGTCTAAGCCGGAAACATGCATGCAAAAGTAGGTGCATTTTGCATCGAACCAGTGCAAGGTCCGCGTGTTGGTCTGGTGCGGAGGTTGCCGTCTGTATCGAGATGCAATGCCGAAACAGCTGAAGGCAAACGACCTTCGTGTTTGTATGCCAGAGCGAAAGGAAGGCACCGTAAACATTATTCTATATTCTGTGTGCTTTTAAAAAAAAACAATGGTTGACAGTTTGTTTGGTAAAAATGTCATTTATATTATACAATTTTGAAAGTTTTTCTTCCAATACATCTTTTATCATACAAAAGGACTACTGTAAAATCGTTTAGTTGAAGAATATTACTCATCATTCAACATGCATAATATATTCCATACTGATTCGGTTTTTGTTTTATTAAGCAGTCCTTGGTTTGACCTTATCGTTCGAAAACACTTTCCCCGTAGAATCCATTCCAGTTGACGCCATCTCCCGAGGGAAAAACGGTAATCCATCGTCACGCAACCCTGCCCATATAAATCACGAACAGTGGTTGTGCGCTGGGAGTGGATGTACTTGAGATCGTTGTCGCAGAATGGGCATGACGAGTGAATTCGATCGCTGTCAGCTTAAAGTGTTTCCACGTGTCCTCCACGGTGCAAGTACCTACTTCCCAAGCCTTCCAGACACTGGAATCGCATGCAAAATCGTTCCGCCCATACTCCTTCGATGCGCAAAATATGCAAATATGCAGAACCCTGTGAGTCCTGTGACCTCCTGAAGGTCCGTAGCATACATGCTCCGGCTACATGCGTACTCCACCGCTTTTCGGGCCGGAAGGCGAAGGAAGTCACCAACTCGGTGCCATCTCGCGTTTTCATTGTGGCATTCCGTTCGGGGGCAATCGCTTACGGGACGGCGAGTGTTGCAGCGTTGCGATTGTTACCAAGTACCTTCTGCAAACTACCTTCCTAATTCCGCCCAAAAGTCTCATCCTGCGAGTGCGACTGCCTTGGCGTCGAGCGCAAACGGCGGCAACACGGCCCCGGGTAGTACGCGCTCTGATATATTTTGTCGATATTTCGTGGCATTGGACGATATTGGTGCCGTTAAATGTGCGGATATGTTACGATGGGTATGCTTATCGCAATAAAGTGAGATGTATGCGTCGTCTGCGTACCGGCTTGACGAGGACGACCACGGCGACTACAACGACGACGACGACGACGACGAGTAGCGTCATCCACCAGACAACAGTTGGGCTCGGTCGGGATATTGCCGCGAGGTTGGGAGGGAGTTGGCATGCAACAGGTTGTCCATTACCGGCAGCCACAGTTCGAATCGCTTACGTTCGCGAACCTGCTCAGGTGATTGCAACCGCTTGCGAAAAACCTGAACCCAGTGTCTTCGTCCTGCCGGCTGTAGGTAATCTCTGGCTCATGCTGAGGGTGTAGTTCTGCCACACTGAAGATCTCCAACCACTTCCTGCGGCGAGAGTGTGTATGCTTGAGGAATATGTGTATTAACTTGTTTTCTCATTGAAAAGCAAGGAAAGCGAGAAGCTTATTTCAATCTTCAATCCGATGTAATTCTTTAATGATCTTGTTTATAACCTCGTGAATGCATTAAATTGTTAAAGGCATAATCAAGGATTTGAAAAGGTTTATTTCTGACTATTTTACAAATATGGAAGTCCTCGTGGGCCGAGAATTACAAACCCACCTCATTATCTGCAATTAATATCTCCTTTATATACGTAAGGTTTATATAACTTTTACAGATTTTCCTTTTCCATGGTCTATCTATTCAGTTTGCTTTTTCTATCCCTAACATGTAGGATTTACAATGACACACTTTTATTGCTTCAGATTCTATCTGGCTGAGTTTAATTTTACGCCAAAAATTAAGAGAAATGAAAATTGTAATACTAATTGCAGTAGCAATTGCAATCATAATAATGTAACTAACTGACATATTGTTTATCCAAGGGACGACGCCAATGGCTACGGTAACGACGGCTACAATGGACTCTCCGGACGGACTTCTAGCTTGCCGTCGATTTTTCCATCCGGCAATCAGCTTCTGCCCACCGACCAGGACGGCTTCAGCGGGGACCCTCGGGACGGACAGCTGGGGACGGGAGGGGCAGCGGACGACGGTGGCCACCACGGTGGAGCCCGGAAGAAAGTCCGCTTCCGAAAGTCCAAGCTCCGCCAGCTGTACGACGTGGAGGTGCTACCGGTCGAGTACATGGGACCAAAGATCGAGTACAGGTGATATGAAAAATGAAAACGAGAAAAAAATTTGTTGTTGCTTGTGAAAATCACATTTTCTTACAGATTACTTGAGCAAAAAATGGAAAAACGATTGTAATTTAAAAACAACCACGTGGAGTATTCCGTTGTGTCGAATACCAATGTCGACATTGCGCGAATTTTGTCGACATAGGCTAAGCTTTTTGACGAATGCAGCTTTCGAAAGCTTTTGATTTCGAATTGTCCGTTGGAAGTCAAATTGAGTTTTGTATTTGAAATGGTTTCAGTTGAGCATCGATTTTCCACTGCCAAAGATGCCTTTCCTGATGACAAAAATCATAATCATTTGTTTCCGGTTGAATGCTTCACTGTGTATATCAATCGATCCAATCATAAATCATATTATTTTATTTTGAACAGCGGAAACCGAAACAAATCATCTCATCAATGAACTTTGCGGTTTATGCCCTTATTAATATCAAATCCTACAACTGGTGTCAAAACAGCAATGAAAACATCACAGCAGGAAGAAATTGACTGCTAAAAACTTTCTCCATTCACCCACTTGCTGGTCCTTGTCGTGTTTGGCCCTCATAAAACAAACTTCTCCAACACTGTCGCAAAACTTTTGGCACTGGAATGGGGTTATGGTTAGTGATAGACGTTTACATTTGGTTTGGTCTTTCCATCGGCAGGTGCTCATTTCATACTGTTCACGACATTTAATTTAGACAGCTTGGTGGCAAAAGACGTTTTTTTACGTGCCATTCGATAATGATATTTAACGAGAATTATTTTAGTCAAGAAACATAATCACTCCCTCGAAGAGTCATGTTTTTGATCTCAATCTCTCGTAGTCTTTGTTTGTTTGTGGAATGACGCTGGTTTCCAACCCTTGACCTTGACAATGAACGAAGAAGTGGAACATTTTCCTTTAACCACAACAGCGTTGCATCGGTCGAGCACTGCGTTCCTCCACTATATCAATGATTGCATCGGCATGTTCCGACCACGAGCCACAGCTTACGGGCACAAATCCGTGCAGTTTACCGATCGTGATTGAATATTGGCTCGACATCGAAAGTACGACTCCCCGAAGTGCGGCCACCACAATGTCGCGAGGCGCGTTGGGAATTTAACAACGTCAAGTTTGACGTTTTGCTTCTATTGGCGGTGACTCAAAGTGGACATCATCGCTATTGGAACGTGCGTGGGTTAGCAAGTGTAGGTATCAAGAAAAGCCCTCGGGCAGTTAAGATTGTTTTTCCAAGCGTCTCCACGTGCTGTTATTATGCGTGCATGAAGGACCAGGAATGTAGAGCGAATGCAATGTTTACGATTGTATCGATTGACGATTTTTCAAATTTGGTGGCGTAAGCAACATTCAACATACTCA
Organism: Anopheles ziemanni; assembly: GCF_943734765.1. NCBI lineage: Eukaryota > Metazoa > Arthropoda > Insecta > Diptera > Culicidae > Anopheles > Anopheles ziemanni. Next base: position 31,964,490 of record NC_080705.1, on the reverse strand, counting down.
TATTGATTATGAAATGTTTTTCAATGCAATAAATTGATTATGCCATTTGCACTATGTATAAGTATTACACGCATTTATAATTGTACAGCTGTTACAAAACGCAGCACTTTGGTTCTCATCTTTTAATAAATGCATCCTTCTATCTGTAAGATTTGAAAATTCTGAGAACCTAAATATTTAGATCAATCCAATAAAAACTAAGGATACTTCAATTTTTTTTTTTTCTATAAAACAACATTTAACTAAGAACTAACTATGCGCTATTATTTGATGTTTTGGAATCCACAACAAAAGGATAAAACAGTTGAATTTGTTTTCAAGGGCTGATGTCAATGCCATCGTTTGATAATGGCAATGAAAAGTAGCATTAAGAGGTTAAGAGCGCTTTGATGGAAGGTCTTTCAAACTCAGCAGGACCACCACAAATCCTCAATAGTTGTGTCCTGCACTGTTTTGCTGGATCAACACTTTATTTTTATTTCTTTGCCCCCAGAACTATCCGGGAAAATCCCGGGAATCCGGTACGCCCACTTACGATGCCCAGTCTTGACCTTGATCGCGCCCATTACGCGCGCCCCGGGGCGACTCGATTTTATTGTGTCAAACTGTCATAAATCAGCGGCACGGCACCTTGCGCGAAGCCGCCGAATTCGGCACCTTCCAAGGCTCGAAATGTTAGGTGCCGCTGTAGGGCGCCTCCGGGCGCATTGCCCCGCTGACTAAGCAGTCGCACTGGTAGTAGTGGTGGTGCTGGTGGTTGTAGTGACTCCCGAAAAGTTTTGCACAACTCCCCGAATGAAACCGTTGCCCCGGCCGAAAAGTGAATTTATGTCTTGTTTATGCCCGTGGCCATCCATATTCGGTTCACCTCGCACCAAACGAACGGGAAATTTCGTCCCGAGACCGGAGGGGGAGGAGGGCCGCTTCGAGCTGCTCTTGGCCCCTTCCTGCCCTTGCTGGATTTTCCTTGACTAGGGTGGCTCCTTTACGGCGTGAACTGGCATTGGCCTAGGGAGGAGGAGGCGCGTTGAAAAGAAACAAACCGAAAAAGACTACACCTGAGCTTCTTCTTGGGGCAGATTATCAGATTGGGTCGGACTTGAAATTGAATGTGACTCCTTGGTCGTTCGTTTTTCCATAGTGTTTTTTTTTGTCGCCAGCTTTTTTTTATTGGGGCGAGGAAAAGTTTGAAAAAGAAGCTTCACCTCAAGTTACTCGAAGCGCACGAGGAGGTGGAAGAGACCCGAGCTGGAGAAGACTTGTTCCAACTTTGGTCCCACGGAGGATTTGTCCTGCGCGACCTGCTATTATTTGTCATTCCGTTGCATTCGGCCGTACACAAATAATTTTTGTTCTTTTCTTCGATTGTGTATGTGTGTGTGTGTGTTTTATTTTACTTTTTGTCGGCTAAAGGATATTTTATTTATTTCGACTCCTTTTCTGGCCAATTTTTTTTTCCCCGCTCCATCGCTACTGCGGTGTTGAATTAGTTTTCCTCACGTCAACGAGCCATCAACACGGCATCGTTGTGGCCCGACCGAAGGCCTTTCGTTTCCTTTTGAAGGTGCGCGTGTGGCAAACGAGGTGAGAACAAAAGTGCTACAAAACAACCACCCCAAATACAACAAAAAGGGCACCAAAACCGATGGGGCGTCAATGGGGCACCCCGAGATGGTGCCAAAGATTTCGCATTGACAGTTTGGCACCGAAGTCCCGGGCGGCTGGACGTGCGCGTGTTTTTTTTCCGTTGCCTGCCGTTGTGGAAAATTCAATTACAACCGCACACATGGAACCCTTCTGGTAGTCTGTGGAAGTGCCAGACGTCTGACGGCGAAAGTGTGTTTTTGGTAACTGAACCACCTGAAGCTTTAATTGTTTCGCCACGTGTCAACTTTGCGCTGTAGGGAAGTAAAGTCCCTCAGAGCAGCGAATGTTTGTATGTGCAAGTGTCACCAACGGTTATCGGCTGTGGCAATATTGTTATTATTCATCACCCTTCCCATCAAGTTGTGCCAAAGCTAACCCAAAAAAAATGAAGAAAGTAACCAACCCCAAAAGTCAGCTCGAGAAGATGATGCTGGAGGAGGACTTTACGTTCTGCGAGTGTAACTTTGCCGTCAAACCAACGAGACGGCAGGAGTGAGTATGCCAGTATGCGAGAGGAAAGAAAAGAATAGTGCGAAATCATCGAAATGATTATCTAGGAGCTTCTTGAGGCAAAGATCAGAAGGGGAAATCTAAATTGAAATCTTCGAGAGCGTTTCCAACGGGAAGAGATTGATTCAGTGTTTATTTATTTTCCTTAGTACCTATCTCGACGTACCGTGTAGCTGTTAGTTGGGGTTACTAAAGCACTGATGTTGCTTTTGCGATCCGTTTGTTTTCCATCGAGCGTTCAAGTTCAAAAGGAAACGAAGAAATACTGATACAAATTAACGGAAACTGATTAATTAGTTCGTATCCTTCTTTGTTACTTATTGCGATTATTTCGATGCAACAAGTAGATGGAGATGTTTTACTTGGTTTTCTTGTGCTTATGATACTTTTCTAGGGTTCTCCCGTTCAAAATCACCTGTTGACCTGACTTCCTCTTTATCCAGTGCGAGTGCATCAGTTTTCCGCTCGGTGAAGAGTGTATACTATGCAATAAAAAATATTGCGAAGCCTATTATCAGCAGTCAATATTATCTCCCCGCGGCAAAATGGCGGCTTGAGTGGTTCGAGTATTTGATTTTATTTTTTCTGTGGATTCCCTTTCCTTTCAGCAGCCTTTCGACGAAGCTTAATTAAGTTGGTTAATTGAGTTGCAACAACCACCGATTCAATAAGCTGCTGAAGCTGAAAACAAGCTGGAAAAATGTTTAATGGTTCGTGACGAAAGGCATCCGATTTGGGTTGGAAAGTAAAAAACAAAATAAAAAAAACCGTACATAAGTGAATGAACTTGTTGATATGGCTATTACGGTTCCGCGCCCGCGCTAGCATAAGTCCCACGTGACCTAAATTGAGGCACCCGGAAGCGGCACCGAGCAGCGGTCCGATGCATTTTTTAATTAAAATCCGTAAGTCCGTGGGGAAAATCATAAATCCGGCACCGTATGGCGTTGGTTGTGGTATGGAAAAACACACAGTTTTACGCACAGGGAACTTCCCACAACGATAACGCCCGTCGCATGCCCGCCGACTTCCGGTATCGGTCAGGAGACATCTGATGATGAAAATAAATTACCTTTTTACTGAACTGCAAGCAAAAAAGGCCACTGCTAGCAAGCCAGCTTGTACGCTCAGAAGCTGAAAAGTGCTTAAACACAGTATTTCTCTTCCACCTTCGTGGTGGAAAAATAAAATCCTTACACTGGTAAATATGCATCCTCCCACGGGCATTTTCTACGTACTTTCCCTTGTCCCCTCTTTAATGACTCCTTTGAGAATTTGACTGTCACTTGACAAGCGCGGTTCGGTCACACCGGAAGGAGAGAAAAATAACCGAGCTAAAGCCTTCCTCGTACCACTTAAAAAAAGCATGAACGTTTATAAATGTGACGAATAAATTAGCGTAGGAGGACGTATTTAAATCTTCAATATGCGTCAATTATAAACCCATCAAGTCTAGCTACATTCCATGTTGACACAACTTAGGAATTGTTTATGCCAGGGCAAAAATGTTTTAACAACTTAAAGTTAAGCAGTATTTTGTCGTTGAACAAATTTGACATCAGTTTATGGAACGTTGTTCTGCGAGACTTTAAATATAAATTTGATTGCCTTAGAGAGCATGTTATGATAAAAAAAATCTCAGTCTGCTAAAAATTATTTTTCTCTTTTTCTACGATATTAAAGGACTGCGTCCTTGAAAAATGTAAATTTAATGAAATCATAAAATCGTAACAAAAGTCAATATTTTTCTTCATGAAATTTCTCTATGGAGTTTTGATTTCGGTTTCATGCCTTCAGGCAAAAAAGCAGTAGAAAAATCAAACATAACCTAGTTAATTAGGCGTTTTCCATTGCAAACAAAGCGCACCCTTCCACCTAAGCTTTAGTACCGCAGGCGGACATTGTTCCTCAGCGAAAATTATCCTCCACCGATTGTCTAAGCTCATCAAGAGAGTGGGAGTAATGAAAGGACACGGAAGGACCTCGCCGGCAACAGCTGTCTTCATTCACACGTCGGATGCACTGACATTGTCTGTGGACGCATGTGTGTGTGTGTATGTGTGGGCATTTGTTGCACTTGACTACCTCGGCGTGTGACAGTGCGATCGGGCATGATGGCGTGTGGCGTGTCGTGCGCATGCAATCGTGGCGCGAATCGGTGCTTCTCGTGTCAACGTTTGTTGCGGGAAAATGACATGAAAATGAACCGCTACTGCTGCGGTGCATGATAAATGACGCTTACCTTAGGCCTTGCTGGCAGAAGTGAGAGGAATGGCATGTGGGAATGTTGCACCATTTCCTCGGCAGCGAATTTCGACTCTTTTGTCTGCTGCCTAAGGGCAATTCGCTTGGATGGTTTTTCCCGAGCGCTTCGAAAAAGGGTGACATTGCGAGAATTTCCAAAATGGCTTACTAGCCGCTCGTAAGCATCGTCATCGTCATCGTTATCAGCATAGTTCAACATTGTCTATGCAAAACACAATGTCACCGACGCCTCTCTTCAATGTCTCAATCTCGTTCAACGACAAACGGACCGCTCGAGTTTAGGGGCTTTTCTGTAGCGTGTTATTTTTCCACGCTGCCTTCCAAAGCCCACAACTAAGTCTACGGACGTCTTCAGGACACGCGCAACTTCCAACGTGCCTTTTCAAGCTGTTCGATGCCCTTGTGGAATGTGTTTCGCGACGCGGTCCGGCTGCGAACCACGTGGCTCGTGTCTGGCAAGAACGGTTCTGGTCGTCTTCCGATCGGTCGATGGCAAACGGTATTTATCAACTTTATGTGCACTCGATACTTCGATATTCGATTTGCGTCCGATTCTATTTTTACGGAGGCTTTCCGCTCCCCCCACCCCCAAACCCGGATCGATGCCTTTCGACCAAACCGTGGCTTGGTGACACCGAACCTACCAGAAAATCGAATCCATCCACCCTTTTCGACACATCCAGCCGGTCGGTAACCGATGCAACTGCCTTGCTTTACATGACCAGCCTTACGAAACGACGGTTACCGGGTGCCTCGTTTACTTTTTAATTGTCCGTCCGTTAAACCGGCGGACGTTGTTGATGGGGTGAGAGGGTATCCATTCCGCCGCGGCAAAAGTCGCAGGCCGGTGTTGCTAGGTTGCCGGCAAAAGTTGCCCTCAGTCGCTCGGGGGCTTTCGCAGCACTTCGATGGTGTTTAAATTTTAATTTGTAGCCTCCGACCTAGCCCCGGAAGGTCAGTCAGGTCAGGTCACTTTCACGCGAGCCGGGTTTTTTGTTGTATTCGTTTGTAAGTTAATGTGAACAAACGGTGCGGAGGGTTCAGCGGAACGGATTTTAAATTCCGTGCAAGGATACTTCTTTTTGGAAGGTACTTAACACTCTTTCTTTTGGAATTGCTTCGGGAGAGCGTTTTACTTATTTTTCGTTTTTATTATTTATTTTTGTTATCATGCTTTGGTGTTCTGGAATTCAAATTTGATTTTTTGTTTACTTGTGTTTTTAAAATCCTTCGTAGTATTTTTTAGGCTTTCTTTAGATTTGAATTCAGAGAAATTCAGGTTAAATTCTAGCAGTAAATATTTCTAAGTTTTCGTAATTTTAAAATAGAGTTCTAATACCTCACCAGAAGTATTCAAATGTTATTGGCTTACTCCTTCCTTAACCTTTTCCTTACTTTGAACTATTACAGCTCTAAGCACTTGCCTGAAAATTTGGAGCAGAAAAGGCAATAAGTTTATCCATTAGGCCAGACACGTTTATCGCACCATACGCCGATAAAATCGTAATTCCACGCAAAGCTTAGTGTAGCTAGTGCTTCAACGCTTTTTGGTTGTTTTTGTTTTCCCCCAAACGCCAGCATGCTGGGACTTTCGTGTGTGGCAAGCGAACGCAACAAAGTTAACCGTGCCGGTAGACCCATTCTCGATGGCAACCCACGGAACCCTTCACGCTTCCATACAAATCTACCGTTTTATGGCGTCTCGTAAAAATATGATCACAATTATTACCGATCCGCTGCTGCGTTGTTATTGTTGCGAACTGGCATCACGGTACGACGCTACTTGTAGGTGGGTATGCTGCCGGGTGGTTGGTTGAAGGAACCGGTATATGCCTCAGAAGCTATCAGAAGCCTCACTATCCTAGTAAGGATGGTGCGCAATAGGGAGCCCCTGGTTCGATATGACCGATATGCGATTCGTTTATGTTTATTATTCCTACCATTGTTCTACAGCTGTTCTGTTTGGCAGCAGATTTTCGAGGTTATGTTTTTGTTTTACCCTTTTTTTTTGGTTCTTAGGCGCTGGTTCACGTGCAAGGGGCTCTGCCAACATACGAGCCGTGTTCGTTTTTGGGTACCATTTCGTGATGTGCCGGGTTGGTATTTTTTTGGCGATTTCTCCGCCCGTCCAGAAGAACAAACACAAACGCAAACGCTAAACGAAAACGCGAAATGCTCACCATCAGCGCCATGTGCCAGAATGTCAATACCAGGACGGGCTGTCACGGATTTGGAACAAGGCACGGGGTTGGGCGCGGAGAGAGAAATCGAAAGGATCGCGTTTGTTTTTCCTTCGTCCGTCGTTTTTTTTGCCCTACAGTACACATGAGATACAGAGCGCCAACGGGGACTAGTTCCTACCCAAAAGGAAAGGGGGGAAGGAGCGAAGGTTGTAGTACTCTACCTTTACCTAGGGTACACCAGCACCCGGTGTACTCCATTCGCTTCCAGTTGTGCAACGTTAGTCAGTTTGCGCCATCGTACGCCAACGGACGGAACTTGCTCTTCCGGGATTTGTGCGACCACCAGGCCAGCCGTTTCCGGTGCTGCCTCTCATTCGGCCATCGGATTACAAGCCGCACGTCGTGCCACGGCAACGGCATTCAGCGACACTGGATCGCTTCATTACGGTTAGTGACCGAGTGACGGATCGGCGGGTTCCCCAGAGGGAACATTGGTTCTCCAGCTGGTAGAAGTTAATCTTCAAAGGACTGTTAGAATAGCGACGCCGGATTAACCCACCACATAGTGACTATCCGGTGACTGCAGTGCGTCAACATCCGAAATCACCTCAATCGTTACGCTTCATCCGTGCTAACCGTGCGAAATCGCTTTCCATCCACTTTTCGATGACTCGTTTCAGCGTGAACTTACCCCGTGTGACCGCACAATTGGAGAAGTTGATGGGAACGAATGTGGTGCGGCTGACGGATCGTAAATATATGCAGGAGCTGCAGCGTCGCATCCAGGAGGACTACAATGTAACGCTCGAGAAGCGCATCAGCGAACGGGAGGTAAGTTGTTCCGTCTTCCGTTGAGTTGGTGTGAGGCCGAGGGAAGGCAATGATGTCTACCCATCGAGCGTTTTCCGGAATGCCACAGTTCACTAATTAGAGCTCAAATCGGTGCGCCTAATGAACGAAATGGTGATTCGAGGTGAATGTAAATGAGGAGCTCACATTATGCCCCCACCCGGTGGGAATACCACATTTCGTACTCCTCGCGCCGAAAAGCCTGCACTCGTTTCATTCGGGTGCACAGGACGTTAGGCTCGGCTCTACTGATAATTACGAACTCGGGTTAAAGTCATGCAAAGAATTTGCAATTAAGACATCGTTTAATTTTATCGACTTTTTCGTAGGTGTCTGGGTGTTGGTTCTTTAGACAAAAGATAATGGTTTGTCTTCATGTCCTCCCACAGGGTAAATCAAATGTCAAAGCGTTTAAATTTCTCCAAGAATTCTATCAGAATCTCTCATGTATGAGACTCAGTTTCCCATTTGGATGTTCGTATTTTGATAAAGTGAAGTGAAAGTGTCGGAAATGGATATCCGATTCCCGCGGAGTCCATCAGCTCGAGGGCACTTGCCAGAGTACGCTCGATGACGTGTCGTGCGCCTATAGCGATGCGAATGTCGGCACCGAGCACCGAAGTATAGCTGCAGGACTTGTGAAATCGATAATCGGGCCCTCGACTCACGCAAGCACACCGACCCGGGACCCTAACTGCCCTATGACACTACGAACTCATCCTCCACTCGCCAGTCGGCCCGATCACCTCCATCGATATCACTCAACTGTCTCCCGAGGAGCACGGCACAACGAGCTCTTCATTCTTGTGTGCTTTTTTTTCATCCGCTCCCAAAATTCACCTGCCGGTGCAAGTTTTGAGGTGAATGTCGAAATCACGGGCACGGAAATCGCCGCCACCCGCAACCTTCCACTATTCGACACCCGATTGGTTCGCTTGCTCCCCTGAATGTGTTTGCCGAAACTTTCGTTCACGTCGTCCTCTCCCAATCGGACGTTATCAGGTCGAGTGCGATGGAAAATCGATAGCGATAATCGCCGGCACGCCCGGGAAAGGTGTCGTTTCGTCATTTTTTGGAGCTGGTCACGAAATGATCATGACATCGTTGATGTACTGCATTTTTAGGTGCATCGGCGTTGTTAAAAACTTGCCTCAATGCTACACTACCAGCAAATGAATGAGAATGGGGTATAGTATAGGGGTTAATTAGGCTATGAGGACTTCATGGTATAAACCATATTGCCTCGTTTTTGACAAATGAGGTGATTGAAGCAGGCATGGAAATGTTTGCCCCTACTTTAAGCTTATCTCATTTTAGTGCAACACTTGTTAGAGGTGTTTACACTTGAATATACATTAAACGTTTTGGTATAAGCCAACAGAGAAAAGTATTGAATGTAAAGTGCAACTATATTCCCACTTAATTTTGTGCTGTTATGGAACACACTCCAACGTTGCTTAAATAAGTCGTCAATTAGTTTTTTAGTTGTTTGAACATTGTATTATAAAATACGAGTGTTGTTTGTTTTGTTTGTGAATTTTGTTTTAAAAAACTAATGTGTTTGTTTTGTGAATTTATCAACTGACTATTTTATCACACATTAGAAACCAAATTATATGAAAATTTAAACATATTTTTCAAGTATTTGACGCAATATTTACTTACTGATTATCATTTAGTAGTCGTACTTATCAGGGCTGATATTGCAATGTGTTGTTCTAAAATCTGGCTTGGAGATCCTATAGACCAACCAACGCTCAAAATGTACATTGTAACTAAAGCGACAACGAAACCAAGCAACTTACCACCAAATGGAAGTTTTGCTTCCCAAGTCTTCCACCTTCATGTACAAATCAGAAAAATGTGGCCAATTTTGATGTTCGCTCCCTTGTCTAGCCAACCAATAAACCCCGCTAGCAGAAGACCTAGCGCAACAAGTGTCGGAATGTTAAAAAGCAAAACTGGATACCCAATTTTATGTCCATCCTCCGCCCCGATCCAGATTGAGCTCGGTTCCGGCGAATTTTATTTCCAATACGTGCCATTTTCGCGCACTTCCGTGGCATCCCTGCTTTAAAGGCTCGCACACGGGAGATTAACTTCATATGCCGTTACCGTTACAGTTAACGCTGGGGAGCGTGCATGCGTTGGCGCCGGTGGCCTCTCGAATTGCACGGTACTTTTAATGCGATTATCATAATCGTAATCCTATTTCATCCTTTTTACCACCTCACGGTCGAAGCGCATGGTCGCCGGATTTTACGGCTGGCGTAGGTATGGAAGGATATTGCTTGGCCACGTAGAAAAACACACACGCATGATGCTGCGTGATGTGATTTTCGCGTTCGGCATTTCGGTGTGTGGGTGTGCCAGAGTTTGTGACTTGCTACGTGATTGCAGTTCGACGCGAGTTTGAATCGAGAATCATCCAGAGTGAAAGCTTCCCCGTGGTTCGAACGGGAACTCGATGCAATCATCCGAGAGAGGTTGGTTTCTTCGATGACTGCCATCAGGGGTAGAACAGGGAGCGGGTAGAAATGAGCCTCCCGTGGCGGCTTTATCCTACTTTTAGCTGCAAAAGTTAACCAGGATAGCGCACTTTGCAATGAACACGCTAAGTAAGCAGTGGCCTTTAACCCAACCGGGTGCTATTTATCTGATGACATTCGTCGTTGCAACCGGTACGGCCAGCAGGACAACATCTCTCCGGTGCAAATAGAGTTGGTCTGCAAGGTGCATTGAAAGATAATGGCGTTCGTGGGAGAATGTGAAGGGCTTAAGAAAAATGCATCCCGCCTTCGGCTTTAATCCGTGTTGCGTCCGACCTTAAAACCTGCACTTTAAACACCCATCACCTTCTTTTTGCTCCCACTTTCGCTGCTTCTAAGCGTTCTCCCATTTATTGCACTTCGTTCAATTCATTTTCTTTGTACCATTTCATATTTGTCTCCGGTCATGCATCGTACGAAAACTTGAACACATGCCCCCACTCCAACGTCAACCTTTCGTTGAAAATGGCCTGCATTTGTCATCCGGTACACATTTCCACTTGCACGTTGTTTCCATTTTTTCACACCGAATCCAAACACCGAACACTTCCCGACGCTCGACGTCCGGTTTGAAAAAAAGCATCGAGAATGGCAACGCCAGAAGCAGCTGATCCTGGACGGAAAGTATAGCCTGGAAAACTGTCCCCGGGCTCTGATTCCACTGCACAGCATTGTGTTGGTAAGCGGAGTAAAAGTCGCGAGCGAATGCGAGACGATAATGGACGACTTCCTCTAAAGATGAAAGGAAAAAGTGTCCTTCATGTGGCTTTGATAAGGATATAATTCTCTTTCAGGAGAAAACACAGTGGAAATAGTTTCATATTTATTATCTTTTTGATTTGACTAATTCTTCCCATCGTTATCTTCTTCCACTGCGCTTCCACAAGGCGAAGGAAATCGAGCGAGAAAGAAATCTGATCCTGTCTGGGGCTGGCGATAGCATACCGGAGGAGATGACCAGCTCGGTGTTTCTCGTGAACCAGAAAACCAACGTCAACATCCTGAACAAGCGGGAAAAGGTAAGCCTTGCGGATGGCTGGAACAAGGGGGCTTAAACATTGTCCACACTCTTCAACAGCTGAAAACGATTCGCGAGAAAAACGCCGAACGGCTGATCAAACAGGGCCACCGGTGGGAACGCGAGCGGTTGCAGATGGAAGAGCAAAGCCGGGAGCGGGAGATTGAACGGCGCACCAAGCGGGAAGCGCTGCTCGAGCAGGAAAAGCTGTACATGATCGAGGAGAACGACCGTTCGCTGAACCTGCTGCGCGTCAAGACGAAGAAGGGCCCGTGTAGGGACATGAACCTCCGCTCGGTGCTGATGCAGCAGCGTGAAGAGCTCGGCCGGTCGATCCAACGGCGCGACTTCGACCTGAAGGACGACCCGAAGGTGGACGTCGACGGTGGCGGGGGTCTCGGGCGTACGGATCGACGCCGGGGACGCCGGGGACACCGGAAGCAGCATCAGATGCAGCGGCAGCACGAGGTGAGCGAGTACCAGGAGTCATCCTCGCCGGAGGAGGGTTACATCTCGATGGCGAACGCCGACTCACCCGACGGGCTGGAGACGTCGATTGCGATCAAGGTAGCGAAGGGTGCGAGCCGGGACTCGGGGGACGAATCGGAGGGAGAGCAGGAGGACTCGGACAACGGAGGCGGCGCTAATGAAGCGGAGAAGCAGACTCTTCAGCTTGTACCCGAACCCGTGGAAGCGGAAGACGATGCCACCTCGGAGGGTGGAGACCCGGAGGAAAACCCCGAGCCCGATCCCGAGCAACTCGAGGCGACTGAAGAGGAACTGGAAGCGGCGGAAGAGGCTCGATTGCGCGAGGAACTCGACAAGAAGAAGAAAGCCCGCCAGGTGCGGAACGAAGACCCAAAAATAACGAAACTAAAGGAAGCAGATGTAAGTCACCTTACCGAGGGAGCCTCGCTTTTCCGATTAAAACAACCACTTCCATCTCGATTGATTATTTCTTTCTTATCACTTTTCCTCTAGACCGTTGCCGATATTTACAACGTCGCCGATGAAATCATCGTTCTGGAGAAAAAGAAAGCTAAGAAAGGATTCGGCAAGTAGAAGTAACCGGAAAATAATTGAACATCCCACCGATCGTGGAGTTGCCGGATGGAGGCAAGAGCCTATGACTGTGATCAGAGCGTTCATCTTTGTTCGTGTGCGTGTTTGTGTACTTGTTGTCTTTTGTTAACACCATGGAAAATGTTTTCCTTTGCACTATGAAAATCGATGCGCAAGTGTGCAATGTTGGAACTTAGTTCTGTAGCCGATGAAATTGAAAGTTGAAATAAATTGTTGCCACGGTTTATTTTGTTAGATGTTGAACAGAGCAAGCCAATGAGTTCACTTTCACAAGAATTGCTAATCCGAACCGATACGGTCTCTGCCGCATTTCAATGGTTTCCACTTGGACGCGTGTGTTCATTTTCTTCCCCGCAGTCTTAGTGGGCGTTGCATCGGCAATAATCACCGAAACCCGATGGCACTCCACGGATCGCAACCCACCCGAGTGTGGTTTTATGAATGAAATTAATGTCCTTACTATGTCCATAGTACAACCGAACACCTACCGGGCACCATGCGCCTCCATCACGTCCGACCACAGGGAAGCTTTCGTCCCTTGCTGAGCTTTCCCCGTCAACTTCGGGTCGTTCATCGGCCGGGGATTCATTTTTGTAGATCCATTCAAGGGTTCACCCGAGCGATATACTTCGGCGCTTCAATGGAATGAATTTTCCGACCCGAGCACGAAGGGGAAGGTTTTTTTTTGTTTGCGTTCCCTCCGGAAAAACGACCCCATCAGATGGAAAACACTCGGCCGGATGGGAGAGAAAGCGGGGTGCAGCGTGCCGTCGCCGGTAAAAATATAAAAGCCAGTGGCGATGCGAAACTTCCGTCAAACGCACTTTCAACAAGTGGTCGTCGGTTGGTTCTCGGTGATCGGAACGCTGCGCAGAGTCTGCACTGCCGTCGCCAGCCGTGTGTGGGAAATTCTTTGGACTTTGCTCACCTGCCGTCGTGTAGTGCTGTTGAAGTTGTTATTACAACCAACCGGAAGTGGTAGGATGTTGTGATTGAATGCTGTGTATGAACATTAGAACTATGAAGTGGTGAATGTAGTTAATTGCATACCTTTAGGCGGAAATCTTTCGGAGTTAAATTAAAACTCTTCTTGAGCTTCGTGTGGACTTTGCGGAAAGGACAATACTGAAGGCAGTTGTGTTTTGGTACCACATTTATGAGGCATATATTTCACCACACATTAGTGTTACTGTGAGTGATAAATTTTACGGACTTCCGCCACCGAAAAGCCTCCGAAAGTGTTGAACATCTTTCTTTGCGGAACGTAAGCCGTCTTATTGTGTTCGCCAAAAGCCATCAAATGTGTCAAACTAATTTCGCCCGTCCCATCGTGCCACTGTGAATGATCCTTTTGATGTTCACACAACGTCGATCCTTTTCGAAAGACTCGTTTCGGGACTTAAAGATGGACCGGACCGTCGTCTCGTGCGGATTCGTACAGAACCCGTCGGGAGTCCTTGCCAACGCTAGCCTAATGGCGCTGCCGTGTCGTGGGATAGCTTATTAGATTGTCCTCGCCCTCCGCCTAATGGTTTGGCTGGACCATCCAAAATAGCCCAATGCCAATGCCGAACCGGGTGGGTGCTTCTTCGAGCCGTAATTCGATTCGGTAGCGTCTCGAGCTCATCAGAGACTATTGTCCCGTAAAACCCACTAGAGTAAATGAAAATTCATGGTATAAATTTTAAAGATTCTTTGAAGTAAGAATTCAAAAATGAAATGTTTTCAGCACCTAATTTCCATTGCGTTTACCACGAAAACCCGAGCGAACCACACGATAAGCTTGCCGGCGGAAGGTAATCGGAGCAAATGTTTGTAGAATACCTTTTGTTTGCATTTGCATTTACCTTGCATTTGCACATAGCAACACGCTGCTCACCGAATGTTTTTTTCGTTGCCAATGATTCATTCAAAAAAAAAAAATGATTCATTCGATCCCCTCAGATACTGGCTTATCGGGCTAGCCGACGGAACAACGCAAGGTAAAGGTAGGAAATTATCGAACCTTCCCATCTGCGGCGAAGGCACAAATCGACCACGGCTATCAGTTTGTCCCAGCACAAATCGATACCAAACACAAACGACTTCGGAAATGTATATATTTCCATCAAACGAAGAACGCGTGAGTGAGCGTTTCTTTATTGATCTCGCTTCGAAATAAGATCGCATAAGGCTACTGGGAAGCTTTGGGAGGGAAAAAAAGTGCAATGGAATAATGATAAAACTCCCACATCAGTTACTAGTGATTACGACAGCCTCACGGTTTTCCAATTTTCGTCACAATGCGATTGATTGGCCTGAATTGATTGACCCGATGGAATTTCCTTTGAACTGCATTCACCTTTGCACAAAAATAATCGTGAAAAAATAGAAAAACGCGTTCGTAATGATGTCCAATAGCAAAGTGTGTCTCTGATGTTCGATGTGCAATGTGTTTCCAATGTTCAGACGAAAGTTTTGAATTATTCATCGTGTTTGTTTTCTGTTCCACCTTATAATCGTGTGCGTTTTACTCGACGTGGGTCGTAAGAAGAAGATTTATGAGAAGAAGAGAACTTTATGCCATTAGTTTTAGAGCAATTTTTTCTCGTTCTTTCTCAAAAAAATTGAAACTTAAGAAGTTAAAGACATCAATCTATAAAAAAATTAAAAAACAATGGATTGGGAAATGAGTTTCTCATATCAGTTTATGATCAAAATGAAGTCAATGACGTTCATATCTCATTGAAAATACACATCGCGTTGGAATGGCGGCTTGAAAAGAAATAAGTGGTAAAGTAATTCTATCCACGTCCATTGTTGATTACGTTTGGCTTAACGATGCGCGTGTTAATACCGATGAAACCATAAATGTTAATTAAGAATCTTTTACATAACGGAACCCGGTGCCCGCTGAGTAAATGAATATTGACGAGGAAAGCTCACAGGCAGAGATGATTAAAAAATGGTTTTATTTTTTTTGTACACAAAAATGAAGCAAACAATGGGAGATGGATTGAAATGGGTAGAAAAAAACTAAACCCAACTACTCTCAACGCCGAATGATGCCCTGACATGACATTCATTAGCTCCAAGCATTTTGTTGAAATATCATTAACAACTCGTGGCTTCACTTTGGAGCATAACGGAAAGTGAACGCTTTCCGCCCACAGTGCGAGTACTTAAATTGGCGTCATAAAACAATTACTACGGTTCGTTAACTTGATGGTGAACTCATCTGCCAACATGATTCGATGTCGGTAGGAAATTCATTTGACGGCCAAAAGTTTTTGATAGGTCACGATTATCTGAGCGGTTTGTGAAAACTTTAGGATAAAAAATGCTCAAAGCTGGCAGCAAATTGTGGGCACGTCGGAAATGTGAACAACAACCCGAACGTCGAGAAAAAAATGATTTTGATATCGATACCAAAGGGTCAAAGTATAAAGCTTTAATGTTGTTTAATACATTAACGATACTGTCGTTAAAACACGAAACAACCATTTGGAAACTAATTCAATAGTACTTTGAATTTTCTACCGACATTATTCAAACCTTTCTTTAAATCACAACAAAACCCATAGAATATTTAAACCCATTGAAAAATCAACACAAAGAAGCAAAACCATTAAGGTGTTAGTTGCGTAAAACCCTGCCTAAAATACGCGCTGCTAATGGAGCAACAACGTCAAGAATGAGCGGTGGACCAGCTTTTCACAAAACTTTTCCAAGGACTCTTATTAGCCGCGGAAAATCAATCTTTCCAACTCACCGTTTCTTTTCAATCACTGTAGCGGTTGAATAAAAGCGGTTGGTGCCATTTGAATGGGTTGATCCTTAAATAAACTGTGATCGAATCAAATGATCCCAAGAAATAGGAATCCCAAAACACAATCAGAATTGTAAATCGACCATTTCTTCGATCGTTTCGAGCACCGCACATCATCATCATCATCATCGGCATAAATGTCCTTCTAAATGTCAAAAAAAGACGGATGACGTAACAAACCGCCATGTCATACAACCAGCACCCGGACACGCGTCAACTCTGAACCAGACGAACTTTTTTTCCTTTGTTATTCGCCACTTCATTGATCACTTGTTCGGTGTCAAAAATTGGCAGCTGATTTCGTATAAAGCTCTTTCCACTTCCCACCCCCACTGGGCGGTGGAAATGTGAACAAGCCGTATCGCGCTTCCCGGAAGCTTCTCAATTGGGCCCGATTGAGTGCGGAAATCCGATACTTGTGTGTGTGTGTGTGTGTACAGTATGTTTACGGGAGTGGGCTTTTTCCCGCTGGCGGTAGGAAAAACTGGGGCCTTAGGGAGAGAACTCCATTGGCGGATCCGTTCCCGAATTACCGTGTAGATGAAGCCTTTCGTGGTGGTCCTCTAAAAATGGAATTGAATAGGTTTAGGTGGCTTTTTTTATCGCCTTTTTTCAATGTTTTCATAGAAAACTGCGTTGTATTTTTTGGCTTTTATAAACCAACCAAGCTATGGAAATGGGTTTTGTTTCACTATTATAATAGAAACGTCAAATTTTCCTCCATGGCCGAAGCAGGATGAAAAGCCCATTCAAGAACATTAAATAAACTCTTTCGCTTGTTACATCCTGACCAGGCCGTGGGTTGTGACCTTTGGTGCGTATCCTGATCATTTTGAGAAAACCAAAGAATTCAACGCCAACGCGAGCCCGGGATTGAAAATGCCAATTTTTCGCCCCGTCATCGACTGGTAAAGTAAAGTATCACATTTTCCGGGCTCATTCACTCGACCACCGATTGAGACGCCATTACGTGACCATGGTAACAATTCTGGTGAAAAAAAACAAATGTTATGGAAAACGTGTTAGCAAACATGATCAGTTCTTGGATAATGGCCCTACTACGATGTTTAGCGAGTGAGGGATGAGAAACATTTCAACCTAAAAACTGCTTGCCGAAAACTCCGGGACGACCAAGGGCGGATAAGTGAATTTGTATTATCCAATCTTTGCATTACGGCTGACGTTAGACTTGAGGGAGGGGTGGGGAGGGGGTCAACGGTCCGGGTCTGCAATCTGCCACCTCTGCACGCCACAGGATTATGGTCAGACTATTGGGGTTTTTATTTTTGCGTATTATTTCGGGTTCTTATCTCCCCGCCAGCCAGCACGGGCAAGAGCCCGGAATGAAAACAGAACGACTCAATGTTTGCTCGTGCGTACATTGAAGCACCTTATTGACGGACAGTTTCACGGTTTCGGAGTGGCTGTGCCATTGAACAAACGACGAGACTGCAAGATCTCTATTGGCTTTGTTGCTGTCGGTATTTTTATTTGAAGAGCATACGCACAATTTAACTGTTCGGAATAAATACTGATTTTATTTCATGGAATACACAAAGCCGTTTTTCGGTGGTGATCAAAACGAACTCATAACAAATTTAGCATTTATTCGATCGCCATCTAATGAACCGTTTTCCATTCTATTCGTTTGTTTTAGGACAAAATATTTCTATCATTTGTTTAATGACTCGAACGTTTCATCATCAAACATTCAGAATGATACATTTTATGCTAATCCTTATTTTTTAATCGAATTAAATTTACTTCTTTGAGAAAATTACTAATAACTGATCACCAACAACATCTTTCGCATAACTTATTATGTCTTCCAAGAGTTACCCTTTTGTCGATTAATCACCAAAGTTGCAAGTCCTCCTTTTCCCTCCTTGGGAAGCACAGTGCTGTTGGTGGTTCGTTTCTTATGGCTTAAGTCAACAAAAAAGAAACAGTTGTCCCTTATTTTACATTTAATTAAACTGCAGACCTTTTTCTGTTCAGTAACGACGTCCTTCCCAAACCCTTTTCCTCGAACGAAACGAAAGATTGCGTGCACTGTTCGCTCGCAAATATTGCACGGCCAAAAATGGGCTTCTAAACGGCGACAAATCGATTTCCGATTCGGTGAAAAAGTTTCCCCCCTTTCTGTCGTGGGAAGAACCGAGCATCGATTCGGTGTCGTTTTTTTTTACTTACCCGCCGAGACTCATTAGTGCCATAAATCACCGATCCTTTTTATTGTGCAGGCGGAAGGATCGCATCATTCCGTGCAGAAGTAACGCCTTTGGGTTCCGATCCTTTTAGCTGTTATACGAGGGAAGGAAGGATGATTTCAACAGCACGAGATTGATTTGACTTCGGCACTCAAACGCTGCCCGAATTAGAATGGTCACTGCCCAGCTGGCGTAGGAATAAGTAATATATTCGGGTTGAGTTATTGGTTGACAGTTTTATTTGCTAAACATGCCAACCAGTATAATTTTCTCCCGGCCATAGACACAAACAGCTATATTGTCAATAATTTCTGATTGATATTTTTTCCATGGCGTATCAATTTTGTGTTTCAAATTTAACCATTTTTCACACATATTTCACGTAAACAGTTATTACTTTGCTAGGCCCAGTTTCAGTGACTGGGTAACCAATTGGTTGGAAATAAATGTCAGTACGATTAAATCCTTCACTAATTGATTGACGAGTTACTCCAAAAGCCCACGCCGATCCTTGGAACGGGAGATAAATGGCGATGATGCGAGTTGGGCGAAAATTGAATAATAATGAATCATTAACATCCATGTAAAACGAATATTAAATTTCATTTTACGATGCTCGGATAGGAATCGGTCGGTGGTTAAGAAGAGCTTCTACACGGGATAAGGGATTATTGCGCGCGTTTTCGTTGGTTTAGCCGTTTTAATCTCCGGTACATCATTATCTATTCTCTCCTTCTCCAAATTGTCCTAACATTCCCTAACCTTCCTGAATACGGCTGGACACTGACCAACTGGCAGCTCCATGGTTTGAATGCCAACGTCGTTTTTCTCTGTACCAACCCACTGCCTATCGCGTTCTGCCCAATCCAGGCGCATCACGCAACGTTTGTGATATTTTTAGAAATTTCCACGTGCACAGTCACTGGCAACGGAAATACTGCATACTTTAATACCGAACTTTGGTACCTCGGTTTCCTCGGGGGCAGAAAGCCGGGATATGCTACTAAAAAGCCACTGGGACTTCCTGCTAGTATCAACCTTTTCGACTTGCTGCCCAAGTTTTCTGGTCTGAGTCTTTTCGGGCAGCATAACTAAAGACTTCGACAATGACCTACGCAAACGTTACTTGCTCACGTAACCGGGTCTGTTGCATTCCTGCACACAAATACACACACTCACATACACAAAGGAACGCGTTGGAATGAAACTAACGAAACTCATCTTTTTCCCCGGTTCCTCGCAAAATGTCAAGTGATGACTATTTCGGAACAGAAACTCGCCTCCCCCGGCTGGCATTCTTTTGCTACAAGTTTTTCAATTGGTTTACTTAACAGTTCTGAGTAGCTTCGGACTCGTTGTGTTCGGTTATATTAATCCATGTCACGGTTTGACAGTTCTCAAGTAGTGCCCCAGGGCAACGAAAAGCGCCGCCGTAAGAAAATGCGAACGGTTGGGATTTTTAATGTTTGCCTCTCACTGCCAGCGGGTCGGGACAGGATTCTTCGGTTATTTGAAACGTGTAAGTGTGTTTGCTTCGCGTCTCGATTAGCGGCGCTCTTTGTTGATTCACCATCGTCCTCAAATAGGAACCAGAAGAAATTCTTTCGCTGTGAATGTTGATTGTATGGTATTTTTGTTTGTTTTTTTTACTATTGAAAGCGCCACATTTTCAACATCAATAATACGGCAGGCACCGACTGTCTCATGCAGCCGTTTGTCGTGGCATTACCCAACCGGGTGAAGAACAGTTCTCAACAGCTGCTCCGGGAGTCATGTTCGTTGAATAAGTCACGTAGACAGACGGATGTCGTCCACAGTGACTAACTAGCGTGGGCTCAACACTTAACGTTAAGAATAATCACTTCGAGCACGCCAACATTGCAACAGCCCTAAAACACACTTCAAACGCCACCAAGACACTCGGAATGTGCTGCACGACAAGTAACACGAACGCCCCAGAAACAAGCGATACTAATTGCTCTTTTAACCCCCCCTAAACAGGAAATTGATTTCCTTCGGCACGAACCCGTACACTGACCCTCTTTTTTCAGTTTTTATTTGTTTTCCAAAATGTCCTTTCGGTGCCTTTCCCACTTTCTACGGCCAATTATGGAATTAGGAAGCACTACCCGGGCCCGATCCGGTTCGTAATGCGCGGCAACGCAAGCTTCGTGAAACATTGCTCACCCGATTGGGGGGCGACTGGTTGAGGTTTTCCCACAATTACCACTTTGAAGCTTTTTTCATGCAAATTTTCCGTCTCGAAAATTTCAAATGATTCAGCGCACTTCTGGGGATGGACGTGGGTATGGGTCTAGTTCGAACGGTGACCAGAGTTTACATCATTTGTTAATAATTTGCATACCCGAACAGAGCGGTTCAAAGAAAAGGGTTAGTCTGGAATTTTGCTTCGACGACTAATGGGAATTTGTTGCCCTGACTCATGCGTTGGCTGGGCTGAAGATTATCGAAAGAATTCTAATCGATTTTTATCGAACTTCACTTGGATATACTTGGTGGGAGAATAGTTTCGAAAATGAAATAACTTAATAGTACCCTGAGTTCGCTGATCTATACTCGCTTCTTCGTTCGTAAAGTTGGTCTTGAATTATGATTTAAGTCATCTCTGTGATAATGTTTTCGCGTGCTTCTGTTCTTTATATTCGATTGCAACTATTATGAACATTCTATGATTTAATCCTTTCGCAAACACGCCTGAAAGTATGCTGTCCGCCGTACACTCTGACGAGATTTTAATTTCCCGGCGTTGGCACTCGAAAGGATCGTTAATATAATCGATCAAAGTACCTGTTCATTATTTTCCAAGTGGAACGCTGAAGAGTTAGGCGTCAGAACAATCTCCCACTCGCGTTTCACAACACTCATTTAGCTATTGCGGGGCTCAAGTGGGTCAAGTCATTGAATTTATTTGGCGCCAACGTTTTGGCTCGAGAAAGTATAAACAGAGTGTGTGTGTGTGTTCCCCATTTCAGTTGACGAAATGCAATTCCTCCAGCAAAACAGTGCACTCAGGATCCTACAAACAGAGTGCTGCAAGTGAATCGTATCGACTGTAATCGAACCACGTCAGACTTTCCGACAATCATCGGAATCAATCCGACTGCCACTCAGCCACCTCTCGAGTTCCGTTTCGAGGGCGCACTTTCACCCACGATGAAAATGTCACGACCCCTGGTGCCGGCCACCTACCTGCTCCTCCTGGTGGTGCTCTGCATTTCTGGTCCCAGCCCAGTTTGCTCCTACGACAACTCGCACGTCGCGCACCACCCACTGGACGCGCTGTTTCGCCCGCAACCGGCCGCCGAGAAGCATTCCGGACCGGTGACGGGTGCCGTCACGGCCGGTGGCAGCGTTGGCGCGTCACAAGTTTCTCACGGTTCATTAGCGCCCGAACAGCACCATCCTTCGGCGATGCTTCAGCTAGACTCACAGCAAAAGCCACCGGTTCCGAGTCCCTTCCAATCGCTCGCTCCATTCGTGGCGCAACATCGCGGTGTTATGAGACGCCGGGCGGTGGTGGAGCCCGGTGGAGTGGGCAACCGTCATCGCTGGCACGCAGATCAAAGACCGGCGGTGTTCGGCAACGATGTCGTTCCGGCCTTTCGGGCCGTTCCGGCGCTCGATATCGGTCGCCCTGGCAGCGACGAAGGTAAGTGAATAAAATTAGATTTATCCTTGCCAATTTTGGCCGGACCGTGCGGGGGCCGACAAGTTTTTCGGGACGCACAAACAAAAAAAGAGAAAAGGTGTAAAATAGCCCCAAATCGACTTTCAGGGCCTGTCCCGAAGATCGATCGCCATGGGTCATGTCTTCCTAGCGAATATTAAAGTACCATTCTTCGTCCACATCTTTTCCAAAATTCCGCAATGATTTTCGCCTTCGACCGGCCCATGTTGACCCCGTCGGTAGTGTTGACTCCTGACGTGATATCATATTTCTATTCCAACGACACACCTTCCAAGGCATTAATAAACGGCTGAGCTTGTCACCGTGTACGGGACGATAAATTGCATTTTACTTTGCCATACCGTGGCACGAATTGATTATAATTGAGATTGATCTGAGATCATAAAGTTGAAGGCATAGAAAAAGGCATCATAAAGGTATCACATACCAAAGATTTTTTTTTTCCTTTGCATTTCCTTCCTTTCGTGGATGGCAAAAAGAAAGCATGTAAATGTACCTGGTCCGAAGTTGATTATCTAACTCTGGTTTGCTTTTACTTTGCAGAGATTAAAAACACGCGCATGAAGATACATCTAACAAGATCTAAACAAACAAATTGAATAAATAAGTTTACTTTGAATTTTCCAAAAACCAATGCTCTCTTTCTCCGGAAATAATGTTTAGGAAATGTGTCTGCTCATTTCAATTCATTTTTCCAACTGCCTTCAATTTAGTCGATATCACGTTTTTACGCCTGCATAATATAGGACTAATAAACATCTATTTGTTCCCATCATGGAGTTTTTTTTGTTTTTTGTTATCGCCATGCGGTACCCTTACACCTTGGCAGTACGTCAACCTCATGCGTGTACGTGTCCATTTATTGATGAAAATGTTTCGCAATCTAGAGTGCCCGTAGAGAGTTGAACTTTATTTTGATACACCAAGCACGCCCTCAAGTTCCGAAGAACTTCATGATATTGATGTCACATTTTAGTTGAGTGCTAGTAGGATTTGCCTCGTTCCGTTCTATATGACGATATTGGTACGAATATTATTTGAACACTGACCTACACTGAAAGGAGCTCTTAGGAGTTAACAATACTTGAGAATCAATAAATTTCACATGTTTGTCTACGGTCGTTTCTAGACACCTCTTATGACATTTGTTAAGGTTAAGAATTCTTTTTTCTCGAGTAGGGGATATATTCTGGCCGAAGAAGAAAAATCTTGTAGGTGCTTTAATCACCTTTCCCAAAGCTTGTCAAACGATGATTATAAACACATTTTGATTTACCATCCCACGGACAATAGTTCCCTCGGGTGAACTACTTACGGGCGACGGCGTCCTAACGTCCATTTTCCATGCCCTTCCCGCCCGCTTACGAACATGTCGTTTGATTTCAGATTTTGCCGACCAAAGCTACCCCGGGGGACTGGAGCATCCCGTCGCCCTCGATCCGGCCGAGAACGAGATCGGTGACAGCCCACTGTCGGTGGTCGCCCTCAGCCCACTTGGTCGACCCCGGCTGGACAGCGGAGGGGCTGGGGATGGCCGCGCGATGGAGAGCATCGATCTGATCCGCGAGCAGCTGGAGCGCATCAAGCAGGAGGAGGACATCGAAATCAAATCGAATCTGCTGATGAAGCTGTTGACGGAATTGCCCGAGGGACCGCTGCCGATTGTGTACATCGAGGACGCGGCGGGACTGGCCGGTGCGGTTGGCAAAGTCGACGATGCGACGGATGACGACACGGACGAAGACAACGACGATGGCGACGGCGACGAGGAGGAGGAGAACGAGGGCCGCATCGTGACGGGGCAGTTCACGCCGAATGGTGGCAAGCGGTCCGGGCGTTACTACCGGCGCTATCCTTGGAAACGTCAGAATTCACGCAGTCGAACGTAAGTGTGTGGGACACTACAGTGCACAAGAGATTGAAATTGAATTGGAGTCAAAATTGAACGACTCTTTTTATTTTCCGCGTCCCGATAAAAGGCTCGGAATTGGCGTTTGCAAAAGAGAAAAGTTGATTCTCAGCACATTTCCACGGTGAAATCCGGTGGCCTTTGCTTTGGTTTTACTTCGTTTGATTTAGTTTTTAGAAGCCTCTTCCGTAAGGCATGTTGTGTTATATTCAATCTGGGACTGGATCAGGAGCGATTGTCCTATTTTTTGAATATCTAAACAATTATGAATGCGTATTTGAAAGTTGTAGGTATTTTCTGATGCAAGGAAATATCATTTCATAAAATACCCTAGGTAAACTCCACATTACCCTTCTAAAATACCACCCCCATGTTTTTTACACGCTGAGATAAATTGAAGATTTTTATCACAACTCTTTGAAATTTTTTTTGTAAGTAGTAATAGTTATAAAAATCAATTTACTAGTTTATTTATCCTCATTTCTTATCTTATTTATCCACAAATAATATAGCCTTATACAAATATATCCTTATGCCTGTCCTTACAAATGAACGCATAAGAGCTAATCACAATTGTTTTCGTTGTTACGTAACAATCCTATTCAGTTAACACAGAACTTTTATTCATCTATCCCATTCCATATCCCATTTATAATTTATGATATTCAGTTCAGGAGTCCTTGATTCAACTCTTTTTTTTATTACAAGTCGAAGAAATTCTTGTAATTTATTTTATACGAATGAAATGTGTTTAAACGACACACCACATGAAAATATAAGTATCAACTGACAACAGTAGAGAAATTGATACAAATATATAACAATGTAAAAGAAAGTGTCGTTCCGTGTCAAAATATTTGTAAAAAAATAGCTGTGTGCAGATACCTTCAATCAATTCGGCTTGACCCACATTGGGCAAATATTTGTTTATAAAATTGTGTTGTTTTTTTTTCTTTTGCTCCAGAGAAACCTGTTAATTTGAAAATCTTATTTTTCAATTTCCTCTCTCAACAAACAGATACGATGCCGAAGCTCGCTATCTGTGCGTGCCGAGCCGGGAGGACGTCTTCAAGCTGCTCGTCGGTCTGCACGAGAACCGGGTCGGCAACCACCAGCGGACGGTCAACTTCTGCAACCGCAAGCGTCCGGCGAAGGCCATCTTCACAAACATCCGCTTCCTGGGCTAAGACTCTTGCTCTTCGGGAGTTTTTTTATTCGCACGCGACACGAAACAGATACGACACGACACAGAGACGGTGAATCGAAGAAGGATCACGGTGCATGGTTGACTGCTCCCTCCCAAATCGTTGCACGTCCCCCATCCCAAATAGATCCCACCCCTTGACGCTTCCGATGTGGTACCGAAGAGGTTAAAGGAAAAGGCAGGAAAGTTTTCCATTGTCCGCCCGTGTCCGAGTCAGCTTTATCCCGGCCTGACATTGCTCCAATAACGAATGTCCGTCGGGAGTGCTGGATGGAGGATGAAGTATGTGAAACAAATGAGCGCTCATACATACACACACATACATATACACATTTTCTACCCAAAGCATAAAAAGCGAATGAAAAACAACATGACTATCCTCACATCGCATCGTATCGCATTAATCCTCCCGTTGTCATTAGATAAGTTTAGGATGTTGCATACTTCGACGCTCGGAAGGAGCTCACCGGTAGGTCTGAAGAGTACAGAAAAATACTAATCGAAACCTGGAACCTGGGGAGAGGTAGACTTAGGCCAACGATAAGTCGTGGCAACCGAACGCGGCTCAAACGATATGTTGGGCACACTTAAAACGATCGACCTGTATGATAGCTCTCGTGCGTCGGAGTGTGAGGTTTTCTCGATTGCAGAAGATCGTATCGGCGATCTGTCATGTTGATGTCCGGAAGGCAGCTATTTCCTTAGGTATCGGTATCCGAGACAGCACGCACGTCGGTGGCCGTTGAGTGGGTGGTGGCAATCTTGTAAAAACAAAAGTGTCCCAGGGGCAGGATTTACGCAAGCATACAAGTAACTAAGTCAATCCTTTATAGAAGTAGAACTATCTGAAACCATATAAAAAAAAACATTCATCATAGGAAGGATGGAGTGGAGAGAATATTTAAAATAATAATAAAAAGTACATATTAAAATACGCATACAAAACAAGAAAAAAAAAAGCACAACTAAATACACATGCACAACGCAAAAGTTTCCATTTACATTTCTCAACCAAACGAATAAAAGTAAAATATAGAATAAAGTTGTGGAAAACCTTCTCTGTACTACGTTCAGCATGGTAGATGATTCGGTGGTGGTGTCCTTTTATTTTTCCGCTTTTTATTTCTATCATCTTTCTTGTGGTTGGCG
The DNA here is from genome assembly GCF_943734765.1 of Anopheles ziemanni. Lineage (NCBI taxonomy): Eukaryota > Metazoa > Arthropoda > Insecta > Diptera > Culicidae > Anopheles > Anopheles ziemanni. Next base: position 31,938,397 of record NC_080705.1, on the reverse strand, counting down.
AAAGCGTCTCTTTTCTCGCGCCGAAAGAACCATACGACACGACACGGGAAAGGTCGAAGCCTTTCCCATCTCCGCTGGAGTTGGTGGACCACCGTGACGGAAGTTAAATTATGATAGCAACATGGCGAACGGAAATGAAAATAGTTTACCAGAGCAAGTTTCACTTAGCTACGGCATGCTATAGCAACAGGTAAGTAATCCGCAATCGAGTTGGTTAAAAATACAAACACAAAAAACAAGTCAGAAAAAAGGGATAGAAAATGTCAACAACTCGTCTGACCTTAATTGGATAAAAAGTAAACCTGTTGGTTTTATGATGGAAAAAAATTGTTTCAAGGGTTTCCGATTTCTCCACGTGACCGATTAATTTATGACCATCTTTGATCGCAGTGAGTTTGCACTGCATTTTTCTTGTAAATCGCTAAAAGTTTTGCAATTTCACAGTTCACAGTTTGCGTTTTGCACAAATGCTGTTCATCTGACTTCCCATCTAAGCCAATGGTCGCGTGTATTATTTATCTTGCTCAATAGCATATTTAATTACTCACAGGAAACGGAACCAATCTCTAACCTTGACTTACTGTATCCAAATGCAAATGTGTTGCCAATGGAAACATACAGAGAAAAGAACGGGATGCGTCATTCATGGATGTTGCGTTTACCTTTGCGTATGGTTGAATATATTTTGTCCTTCAGTTTTTTTTGCCCTTTTCTTCCGTGCATTCATTTATCCGAATCTTCGTTTATGTTTGCCGTCACGTTTCATTTCATTGTTTGTGCGGGCGTAATGCGTTTCGTTGTTTGCGCCGAGCCGACGCCTCGGGGTACCCTTTCTTTCTCATTTCGGCTTCTTTGAGCGATTACCGCCTATTTGGGGTTTTTTTTCCGGGGGGGGGAGTTTACCACGCCATTTCCGTTTTTGGGGCGTTGCGGGTTTTGCTCGCTTCGATACCTCGCGTGTTTGAAACGGTACAAAATGTGGCATATCCGATCACAACCAGAACAGTTTCCTTTATTCGAACAGCCCGTTTAGAAGATGTTAGTGGTTTCTCTTTAAAGTGCAGAAAACAATTTACAATTTTGACTTCTCAAAGGCACTGATCAACTTCTTAAGTCTGTCAGGCAATAAATTCCCCCTTTGCAAAACGGAAATTCCCATCCTCCGATCCCCGTGCGACGCATGGTTGCGATGAAGAACATTTGCCTAGGATAGTGTGTCACCTGTGCTGCTATATTATGCATGAAAAATACACTACATCCTCCCGCTAATGGGCGGATGAGAAATGTGCCGTCCAAACGAGCGCTGCCTTTTCTCTGGCGGGTACCATTTGTCTATGTAGGGCGAATACGTGGGGGCAAGCTTATGTTTCATTTCGAGAAGGGGGAGAAATTTGCTGTTCGTAGAAGAACCATAGCTTCAAATAGATGGCGTTACAACCGGTTTGACAAGCGAAGGAAGCTGCGGAAAACATGTGGAATTTTTCACGTGGAAAAGCCTTCAAGAAAGGAAAGGCTACCTTTTCGGATGAAATGTCAGATAAACATAATAAAACATTGAATAAATGGAAACTTTACCTATTTGCCTAAGAAACACTTTAAAACGCCAGGACTAACTTGTTGTTAATGGAAGGATTTATTTTGTGCATGACATTCGGTAACATAAACGGTTAGTTTCTCACGGATGAACTGTGTGTCCGTCGAAGCACTGATTGATGGCTTTTGAGGTTTTCTTCCGTTACGCCAAACAGACCGGCTTGAAGAGCCACAGCCAGTCCAGCTTTAATCGAAGCCAATCACCGGCGGTAAACAGACAATGGTTAGGTCCTGAAGCTGCCCCCGGCGGATAGAGCGGTTGGACGAACTTCTCCGATTCTCCAGGCGGACGGTAGTGGTACTGGATTTGACTCTCCTGAGGCCGAACGACCGGTTGGGCTTCGTCAAGATTGTAATAGTACATCTGGTGGGTGACGGTCTGGGTGGTACTGTTTGTGGTCTGCACCGACCTCACCGGAAGCAGTTTTCCTTCCACGCGGCCCATCTCGTAGGTGAACCTGGTTGCGGGATTGACCGATCGTGGCACCACCAGACGCTCCGTATCGCTGCGCTTCAAGGGACCACGCGGCACGCAGTCCTCCTGCGTAACGTCCAACACAAAACCCTGCACCATCGGGAACCGGCCCGGTCGGGATTGAATGCGGATCGTTTTCGTAGGGTAAGGGCCAAAGTCGGCGGTCCGGTAGATCTGTCCCGTCCGGCAACCGCAAATGCGCTGCCCGTCAATCTCGACGAATCCGTCCGGGCAGCCCGGGATCTGATTGTTCCCCAGGAAGAAGAACTTAAACCCAATCACCAGCCGACACGTTTGGGGTGAAAAGCGCTGCACCTGAACGACGCAATCCTGGGGGACGGTAGTCTGGGAGGGAAAGTTTGCACTGGACAGGTAGAACCGTCGCTGGGTGAACAAGTTGCGGCAGCATGCTCGAGGCAGAGGAACGCCGGGAACGAGCGCGACCTGACTCTCCGGTTCGACGCGTTCCGTTGTGGGTTCGGGAAACTCCGGCCTACGATCTTCCGACTTGACCGGTTCATAGCCGGGTGGGGCACCACCGAGTGACGTGGTCCCTTCCGTGCCCGATGTCGTCGGATAGCCCGGATAGTACGCTGATGGATACTGAGGGTACTGAGGATATTGCGGATACGCTGGAGTTCCGCTCTGTCCAGGACCACATGGACTCGACGGGCAGATTGGAGAAGGCACCGACGGCTGCTGGGGGTATGTTGGATAGCTGGGGTACAGTGGTTGACAGGATTGATACCGAGGATCACATGGAGCTCTAGGAGGTGTCGTAGGAATGGTTGGATAGTTTGACGCAGTACAACCCCACGGTGGATAGCACGGGGCTGGGCAAGGGAACGATGGGTACGTCGGATACGTTGGCGTGGGGTACGTTGGGGATACATTTGTCGGTGGTGGCAAATATCCATTGCCTCCAGGATTAAACTCCGGAGGTATATCCTGCCGACTACTGACAACCTTTCCGTCCCCGGAAGTAAACACCACCGGGATTTCGGTAGTCGGTACGAGCTCCTCCGAACTAGATTCTGCGTCATCGGCGACCTGGATCGTAGTGAACAGCGTATACGCCGTCGATGACTCCGCCGCCTCATTATCGTCACTGCACGGTTGCCTCGTGACAAGAATGTGGAATCCCCGCCCCGTACCCCACCCATCCGTGACGAACTTCATTCGGAGTACGCCACCGGGTGCATCATACAACTTCGATCCGACAACCGTACCACACAGGATCTCCTCATCACCGATCGTAAGTCGATCCTTACTGCAATTCCGCGACGGTTCGAGTGCAAACTCTATGAACTGAAAGTGATACTGACTGCTACAGACAAACGGAGACTTGAAGGTGTACTCGCAGTACAGGTTTCCCTGGTATCCCTCGGGGTATCCTGGCGAACGGATTTCACTCTGTAGCCGCTTGTACACTCCACCGCATTCCACCACACTCCGGCGATCGCTCGTCGCCGTAAACGCACTGTAACGTTCCTGGTTTTGCTGCCCATCAAACTCGTTAGTCATCCGGAAGAACTCGTCACCTGCACCGGGTGCTTGCACGTGGTTGCCCTCTTTCAAACCAGCGAAACCGGCCAACGCCGGTTCGATGGTTAACATTAAGAAGCTGAGCACCGTGAACTTTGTAATTGAGTTTGTGATTAACTTTCCCATGGTTTCAAAACATCGAAATCTCCTCAAAAACTTTGTGCGGATGGGACTGGAATTCGGAGAACTCAAACTGCGGCCAACGCCACGGTAATTCCGTTTTAATTCACAAACACACGCCCCGGGGGGTTTTCTACCAGTAATAATGAACTATGAAACTGTTTTTCACTTTGGACAAATGACGGTTATTGATTATCGGCCCTTGGTACTTTCTTCCATTCAAAGGAACTTGAAGCAAATTCCTAAATACGTACGAAACAAAGGCACAGAATGGAAGATTCGTTGCCGTCGCAGGCAAAATTCGAACGCGAACTGATCAAGACGCCGGATAAGCGGTCAACTTTTGAGCTCATCAATAAATTTTAATGAGTGTGGGGCGTTTGTACTTTGTTTGCGACACCGTCCGACTACGGGGAGCCCCGTTCCATCCCATCCTAGTTACTTACTCGCTGCCTCACTCGCTCTTTCTTCCATGCCGCATGCCGAGAGGATGGTTAAGCAGGAAGGTTTTAAAGTTAAGCCTTTGTTGACTTTCGAGTTTACTTTGGCGTTTACTCGCAACCCCACCGTCATTCCGGTGGTGCGTCACATCCTCAATGCTTCCTTCTTCCCAATCGCCCAACGACTGACGTTTCCCCTATGCGTTGTGTCACTTCCGGTGCGCTAAGGGCGTCCAAAGTGAAACCTCTTTCGTTTCCTCCTGCAGTTCACTCTTGTTTGCCTTCAGTTCGCTGGTACCGTATGTACGTTGTAACGAAATGGCCACTCGTATCGCCAACGGGTGTCGACACCCTTCACTATCGCCACCAGCCGTGTAACGTTTCACTTTCGGTCGCAGGGTTCGTGCCCATTCTGTTTGATTTTCAGCATAGTTACCCCGGCATGCCCGAATGAGGGATGGCCCGGTGAGGTTGTCATAAAATCCGTAAAAGCACGCTTCTGCCGAAGCGAAATTGATAAGGGTCGGCAAAGCCAAAGGTCGGCGGCGCATCGAGGACCTGTTGAGGTATATTTATCGACGAGCCAATTACGCAACGTTTACGGCGTAATCATAAACGGAACCCGAGTAGGTCCGTTCTGGGACACGACGTAGCCATGTCATCCCGAGCGGGTGAGTGAGTGTCGGAGCGAGGAAGTCCTTCCTAATCTGTATTTCTTGTTCTCGGTAAGTGAATTTCTATTGCAGTATGATTAGCTTTTATTGGGACAATCTACCCGTGGGCTGGATGTAAGAAACCAACGACCTACGTTGGTGTTTCTAGAAACTTTTGAGAAGCAATCAGTGCCGGGTTCGCTTGATACGTTGAAAAGCTTCTAAAGAGATCAAATTATAATAAATCAAAAGATCTCTTAGAATTCATTTGATCAGAGTTGATGCTTCTCAAAACTTTTCCTTATATGGTTGAGCGTACAGAATGCAACGACTAAAAATCTTCTAATAACTTTTCAAATGTACCATGAAGCCTAATGATTTGGCTCTGTTTACCTTACATCTTCTGGTAATATGATTTTCTAACAGAATTTATAAATTTTTTGATTCAAATCATATATAAGGATTTTCCTGTTTGTTGAAATGAAACTAGACCTTTGTACTCAGTTAGAAATATAATGTTAAAAGACAAAAGTATTTCTTTCCGGTATCATTTGGAATTAAAGGCGCTCGTTCCGGTTTATAGATTATTGACGATTGTTTAAACAATATTAAATCATAGAATCTGATATCGAGTCTTTGTTAGATACCTATTTATTTGTTATTATTTTTAATTTAAAAAATATTTTTAATTGATTTCGATCTAAGGTAATATGAAGCAAAACTGAAGAATAAATTGAAAATAAATGCATATCAAATCGTTGTACTACTAGATTACTTTTAAAAATAACATTTTGCTTTAAGAAGTTGATTCCGTTATAATAAAAACCCCCATTTTCTAAATTGTCAACAAATAAGAAGCGGTATTTTCTACACATATCTATATTTAAAAGTAATCACGCCTCATAAATGCCTCATTTACTAACAGCATACAAGCTACATAATGGAACTTTGCTGTTTTCCCCTAGAGTAAGTGGCGATAGATCAATAATAAGTAAAATCAACTGACGTATTAAGTTTCAACAGTCTCAAATAATGCCGAACGGTCGGATAAGTCATACCAGTGGAGTAAGCTACCATAGTCTCTTGAGCAAGTTTTGCCTAAAATCCCTTCAAACATCTCGGCGCACGGCAAGTTCCACCCCTCGCTGTGCGTACCACGTTATAGTTTGCTTTTCACGAACTGGTCCGACTTCCGGTCGAGCTGGGCGTAGATGATTCCAGCCGGTTTGTCCACCGGCACGTATACCGATTCCTCCTTCAGCTCGGCGTCCTTCACCACTTTCGGGAATTTGCTAAAGTCGAACGTGAAGTAGTGTTTGTTCGGCATCGTCATGTCGATCGACGAAATCTCCGGTATCGACTCCAGCACCTGCTTCTCGGCCAGATAGAGCGTATGCTGCACGCTCGGCGAGAAGATGCCCTTCTCCGTTTCGCCGGCGAAGTTGTTCAGGATGCACTGCTTCACCTTGTTCCAGCAGTAGTCGAAGTCGACCCCGGTCACCGTCGAGTACTGCCACGACGAGCGAACCACCGTGCTGAAGATGCGATCGTGCTGATCGGGAAGGGACCGGTACTCGTCATCGACAAAGTTCACGAAAGCTGACTGGGTTGTCTTTAGGACGCGTAGATCGGTCAGCCCACTGACGACGGTCGGCTTGGATTCTGAAGGGAAACGAAAGACGTCAAATATGTATCACAGGAAAGCAACGAAACCAAGGCAGGACAAATGCATTGTATCCATACCGCTTCTCGTCTGCGTAACGTCCGTGTGGCGCAAGGCGGTCGGGGTAAAGACGAAGGCGTGATTGTGCAGATCCTTGTACGGCCCCGTACCGAAGCCCATCCGGGACCACGGATACTCCTCGATGTGTATTGACACCTCCTCGACGTGCGCGTACTTGCTCAGGAAGTGGTGACACAGCAGTATACCGAACTCTTCCGGCGATCGTAGGCCGTGTTTGCGCGCTAGCAAGTAGACGGTGTTTTTCTGAGAATCCGTCGCCACGATGTCACTGTTATCACCTGTAAGAGTGAACAGGTTTCGGTTAAGTGACGCAATTCAAACCCAAGGAACGGTTCCTCTTCTTACCCTCCAGATAATCCTTCTGGCTGTGGAGCTTCAGCTTTGTCCCAACTTCAAACTCCTTTATCGAGTGTACCAATCCATTGCGCACCACGTGCATCACCTTGACGCTATCCTTGCCGTAACCATAGTTACTGATGAGAAATGGCGAGTTTTCATTGTCGAGGTAACCGTCGCGGCTCTCGTTAAGTAGCTTGCGGGACATCATCTTGCGGCAGTTTCGATAGAGCTTTCTATTCGAAGCATGGAGAATAACAAATTGTTACAATTTAAAACAAATATATTTCATAGAATATAGGATTTTCCTTAAAGTATCTTCAATCCATTCGAGAAAATACTAGTTAATCTAAACAAAAAGCCAGTTCAAACTGATCTTCGTGCAGTTCCCCGAAACCTGAGATCGAGAGGTTAGTGCTCCGGTGTACGTAGAAATAACGTCCATCGCCACAATGATGCGAGACAAACAACAATACATCGTTCTTCACCCGCGAAGCGGTAAGGTGGAAAACCGGTTTAACATCGCTGGGTCACTGTTATTATGATTTTGAAAGAGTTTCGTGCAATCTGCGCCACAAAAAACAGCGCAGTGTATGGTCCGATGGCAAACGATAAGAGCAGTCGGGAGCAATGACGAAAACGAAAGAAAACCACCGTGAACCGGTTTAAGGTGTCGGGAGGAGCCAGCTGATGATGACGCAATTGATTCGTGGCGATTGAAGCAAGGAAGAATAAAAATGAAGTAAATAAATTGCACCCTCCGGGAATCTATCAACCGGGCGTTGAAGATGGATGGTGGTTCGTCTGGTGACAGGCGCGGTTTCTTCTGTGTCTATTATGATCGAGGTGTTATCAGGCACGACCCACACTTAAGCAGCTATCGCAATTCGCGATGGGATTATGTTCTTCCATTTTTGCAAATTTTGACGGAGCCATCGATAAAGGAAGCGATAATGCGTCTGTCACTTAAAGGGTGCATGGTTCTTCATGGCTCGCCTATTGCTCCACCAGTCTTATCGCCAAAATTGATTTAATGCACCCTATTAGCACCATTCGGAGACAAATTTCAAATTTATTTCAAGCTTCTCCGGTACGCGAGTGTTGTGCAGTGAGTGATATGGCCCGTCGGTCTGGCAAATGTTTAATATAGTAGGATTATCTTATCAGATGCTCACAACGACCCAACAGGAACCAGTTGGAGGACAAGAGTAGCCCAAAAACGAGTGATAGAAACGTGAGTGAGCAAAAACATGACCCCCACGATGAAGACACAATAGCGATTCAAATAATTTTGACATCCCGTACCCCTCGGTCAGAACTGGAGTTAGACGTGCTGCGTAGCACGTCCCTTCCTAGCACGTTGAAAGCCTTCGAGCTAATCTATCGATCATGTCTGCGGTACACTTCTAATATACGATTATTTCGACCCAGCTTCTTGGGAGGTTATCAGCGTTAACTTCCATTTTTGTTGAAACAAAATAAAAGGGTCGAACACAAGATAACACATGTCTGCTTATTTCTAGACCGTAACGAAAGCAAGTAAATGCTTCAGAAAGATTTCAATTTAAGCATGATGTGATTAGGACAAATAATCCCCGACGCAAGACGATGGGTTCGAACGCAACAAAAAATCAAAAACAAGCAGTAATTGAAGTTGAAAATTCACGATTTAACAATCGAGTAGATGCACCAAAATCGATCAGAAAATCCGTAATCTCTTATTGTTTGGAGTCTGGAGTCAATTTGAACAACGAGGACTGAGACATAATATCCGAAATAACTTCACAGTCTTAATCAATATAATTCACAGTTGCACGGCAGCCTGAACATCTTAAATCTATGTAATTTTTGACACTGCAAATTTTCACTTACATGAACAAACGAAAAATACTTCAGTAACAACACTTTAATTCCACTTTACTTCTATACAGCAATCTACTTCGACGGTACACAGCACCACTATGAGAGTTCTGATCCAACGTAGTTTCCGTATCAACTGCAACCTACCTTGCCAGTGGCCAGCGCTTAAATGGAGCAGCCCAGCGAGGATCGTGAACGCTTTTCTACCCTCCCGGCCGGCATCAATGATGTAAACAATCGTCGGCCCGAGACGTTCGTCGCAGTAACGGAATCTTTCGTTCTTCCACTCATTCTACAACCGAGCACCGGGCAAACGTCTACCACAATCAGAGGCCGGGCATCTTCCATTCGGGTTGCGATAATCATGCCACAGACAACAGCAAACTGTCTGCGAGAAGCTGGCCCGCTGGTTGAAAGTGGTTCGAATTTTCCGTTATCAGGGTTCGGCGTTTCTAATCGAGAACCGACCACCGGCTCATTATCGCCGATGGCCGTTGCTTAGCCGATGGCTGCACCCATTGATTCTATTAATGTGCTTGCAGCGGACCGCACACAACTTCAGAAGGAGGCAGTTGCAGCATTCCAATGTTAAGTACAATCCTTTTTTGTCCAATCCACAAATGGTTGGAATACTGCACTTGCAGACGACAGTTACGAGCATTGCTCAATTGAGCTTTAAGGCGCCTTTGTGTGACACGTGCAAGCTGATGTACGCAAGTCATCAACCTGAAAGATGAGCCTTGACCCGATGGAATTATCAATGTTGCGCAGAATCGACGGGACAATGTTTCAGAAAGGAATGCTACGCATTCGATTTGCAAACGTTGGTCGCAGCTGTTTTAGAACCTTGACCTGCATTGTTGAGATAAGAGTGGTTTGTAGTTCAAATATAACAAACATATTTTGTTTTACCAAATTGCCATCTGGTTTGGGTTTTTTCCCACTGATTCATTCTTAGTCGATCGTAAACAAGACAAGCTTACGCACACGACATGTAATGCATGTAATTAAATCTACTTTAGGAACCAGTTGCTACCGAAGAAGGAAAAACAGATGTTTAAGGGTCAATCTTGTTGTGATTCTGGGCTTAGTTTTATTTTTCACTCACGTGAATGGAATAAACAATAACAAGATCCACTATAACCACGTGTTTGGTAAACAAATGCGCCAGTATAATTGAACAAGCGTGAACGGTCTTTAGTTCACCTCCTATGATATTATTTTCAATCATTCAGTTTTGTTACCTAACATAGACCACTTTGTAGTAAAGTGTTGTTCCATTAAAACAGGCCGCATATTTGCATTAAATTATGAAATCTCAGTTACAACTCAGCTCGAACGTTTCGGGAAAGGTGGTAACTCTTATCAAGATTGAACTTTTCATGTTGATACAAACGATAATCGCTCCTGAGAAATCCGAACGTCCTATCGCTTCGCTGGAGTACTTTCGTCAGAGGGCTTCGGTGCTTAGCTATAGTCAAAACAAAGTGTTGGACTTTAAATGCGGTGTCTACTATTATTAGTTTGTGGTAGCAGTGTTCTTTCCAAGAAATGTTGTCTTCAGGACGCCCAATATTATTTGCGAAAGATACTCCGGTTGCTTATCTCTTATTGTATTCTAAATGCACTTCTTTTGCTTGCTTCCTTACAGACAAAATCGTCAAGTCTCTCGAATGCTATGCCTTGTTTAGTTATTTTAAAGAAGTGATAAATGTTTTAAAGGTAAAATTGAATGAATGAAGCGATCTGCATTTAGCGCTAGAAGGATATGAACATGTATGTATTAGAAGGATTAGTATAATGTATCAATATGATTCATCTCCTCTGTGTTCTGCAATATAACTGTTTTAGATAATTAAGCAAAATATTATGAGTTACTATAAACTAATTTTTGTGATTAATTTTCATAGGTATACCGGACAATTTGAAAAGTTTAATTTTTCAAATGCAGATCGAACTTGTATGCGAGTTCAACTCGAGGTAATCTTTTGAAGTTTATCTTTGTTTAAGTATCCTTGTTCGTCTAGAACTGTTAAAACTACTAAAGATATAAAAAGCTTGTAGGGTAAAAGTACCCATTTTGGCCCACTTAGGGAAGGGTCACCACAAAATAAATCGTTGCATTAATTGTACCGATCATATCACGAAAAACTGGGTATGATAATGTAGAGTAGCTCTCTAAGTATGCATTAAAATTCATATTTTTTAGTTTATTTGATGTTTTCGCTGAAAAATTATCAATTTCCGAACACACTTTTTGTCGCTATTTTGGCCCGCTTTGCTTCTATTTTGGCCCACCTGTGTACCAGTTTTGGCCCACCTGAAAAATGCCTTTTTTATGTGTTTTATGGTTTTAATAATCTTTATAATAATTTAGATTGTGCTATTTACTTTTACTTTTGCTAAATAAGTAAGATAACATGTTTAATTCGATATTTTAATTTCCACTTTTTTCCAAGATCATCGGATTTTCGTTTAGACAATTTCTGACAACCAGCTGTCAGTGTCAAAATGCATACAAATTTCGTTTCAATCGAAACCAGATTTCCTTGCATCTATTTTGGCCCACTTTTGCATCGAAATTAATATTATTTCTCGAGCTCTAAAAATTCAAGTAACGTTTTGATAATTCCTAAAAACACTCAAAGCTTTTGAAAAACATTACTTTAGAATTTTTTACGCAGTGGTTGCTTATATCTCAAGGTTGGCGAACTATCTGCCTACGGGATGGTTTTTTGAAAAAGAGACAGCTTCGTAGTTTTAAGCGATTTTCTCGAAAAATATTGATGCAATCGCCTCCAAATTTGGTATTTAACAAGAATAAATTGACCACAACACTAAACAAAATGTTAGGGGGCATTTTTATTTGAAATCATTGAAATAATTGATCTATTTTCTAGTGGGCCAAAATTACATACGTGGGCCAAAATACCCTCACTCAGCCTATTAGACCAATTTTTTGTCTTAGAAAGGGCTATCATTTGAGGAGTCATTTATCACAATCTGTTCAGGGAGGAAAAAGTTATTAACAACTTCGTTGTTTACCCGGTTGACAAAAATTCAAATTTTTTGCAGCTGTCATGTAGTACCAGCAAGTTTTTCCATGGCAGATTGCTGGGACTCTTGCTGGAACTACATAGTACCAGCAACAATGTCATTTTCTGTCAACCGGGTAGTTATTTACTGCCACTAATGACCAAGGTGTTTGAAACTTCCGTGGCATTCAAGGCACCTTGGTCAAAAGGAAAATATTTTGGAGTTTTGCAAATGACAACTCATCTGTCAGTCCAATAGTGACGCGCTAAACAACGCTAGACTTGTTTGTTAAAACATTTTCATTTTATCCGGTTTTCCCCGGTTTTTCACCGCCATGGGTTCGAAGAAACACAAGAAACATAAATCAGAACGGAGAGAACGCGAGGGTGGTAAAGGTTTGTGATTTTTCATTCCATTTTCACGAGCGCGATGGTGTAGTAAACGAGTCATCGATGTCGTCGCCAACCTGCAGCTGCCATCCCTTGTTTGGGTTTGAAACGGTGCCGCTTTGTGTATTAATCCTTATTCCTTGTTTACTCTTGATCCACCATAGAGAAATCGTTCAGTGTCGATCGTCCACCGAGTCTCAAGCTTATATTGAAGGTAAGCGGCAACAGCTCAACGCCGGAACACGGCAACGATTCGCCGGCATACGGCATTCAATCGGATGGCGGAAGTACACTTTTCACCAGCAGCGGCGACTACCCGGAGCGGCATAAAAAATCGAAGAAAAAGAAAAAGAAGAAAGACCGCGAGAAGAAACACAAGCATCATCACAAGGAAAAGCGTCACCGGCATCGGGGCGATGATACGAGTCACGACGGTGAGGAAGATGAGGAAGAGGAGGAGGATTTCAACAGCGTCGGGGATGAGAGTTCTCAGGCTGCACTGGATCCGGTGGGTGTCGTGCACTATCCGACGGTGGCGGCAAGCTCGGTGGCGGTTGCAGCTGTAGCGGCCGTGGCAAACTCTTCCTTGGCGGCCCAACCTGTCACTAAGCCGCTGCTGCCAGAGATATTACTTTCACCGAAGCACGAACCGGATATGGGGCCGGAATCGGTGCCGGAACCGATGACTGAACCCGACGGAGGACTGGGCTCGGCTGGTGGGCTTGTGCCGAAAGAAGAAATGACAACGGCACCAAGCTCGGTGACGACGGAGGAACCGCTGCAAAGTCCCGGCTCGATGCAGTCCTCGTCGAGGCCGGGCAGCAAAATCGATTTTCACGATACCAGCTCGAGCCAGTGTCCCAAAACGCCCAATTCGGATTGCAGCGGCCGAGAGCCGCGAAGCTGCGTGCTAAAACTGAAGCAAATGCGATCACCGTTAGCCAAACTGCTCGACCATCTGCTGAAGGCGCTGGAGAAGCGGGATCCACATCAGTTCTTTGCGTGGCCTGTCACCGACGACATCGCCCCGGGGTACTCCTCGATCATCCTGAAGCCGATGGACTTTTCCACAATCCGGCAGAAAATCGACGACAACGAGTACAATTCCGTGGCTGAGTTCAGCGACGACTTTAAGCTGATGTGTGAGAACGCGATCAAGTACAATCACTCCGAGACGGTGTACCACAAGGCGGCCAAAAAGTTGCTCCACGTTGGCGCCCGGCTGCTGCAACCGGACAATCTGATGCGCTCACTGCGCCCACTGATGACGTACATGCGCGAGTTGACGGCAAAGGAGCTCGGATTCGAGCTACCGGTCGGTGCGACCGATGGGGATGGAAGCGAGTTCCACCATCAGCACCACACCGCCGACTCGGCTGACGAAGCGATGGCGGCGGCAGTAGACGAAGGAATCAACGCGCAAATCGAGGAGGAGGAAAAACGAAAACAGATCCGGCTGGAGAATAATCCCCAAACCAAGTTTGAAGCATTCGTCGACGATCTGACGGCGGATGAGGTGCTGGCGCAGGTGCAAAGTGCAGCCCTGAACGCGAGGACAAAGCTGCTGAAGAGAAAATCGGCCCACAAGCTCGGCTTCCTGAGACAGCACAAGGATGGAACGACGTCGATGAAGCTCCTGCTAGATACGGGCGTTCACGAGGGTGGCGAAGGTGGTCCCGAACGGACGGTCACGCTTGGGGCGCACACAGGAAAGCTTCAGTATGGTACGGGGCAGCTGCAGGGATTCCGCGAAGATCGTCGAAACAGTGCCAAGATCGTGAAACCGCTCAACTACGGTGCGTTCGGATCTTTCGCGCCCGTCTTCGATTCGCGCTTTTCCAATCTCAGCAAGGAAGAGACGGATATGGTGCTGAATACGTACGGGTGCGAGACCGGCGCAGACTACGCGGAGAGCATCCTGCGCTTTGCGATGGACAGTCCGTTCGCCGCCGGGATGGCGCACAATCTGCTCGACGTGCTGACCAATGGCGAGCACAGGCAGACGTACGGTAAGCTGTACGAGACGCACATGCAGCGCCAGGAACGGGAAGCCGTCAAGCAGACGTTTCTCGATCCGGATGAGGTTGCCGAGGAAGTGCGTCGGTACGCCGATGTGAAGATCGACTTCGACGCTCTCCGGTCACTGTCTAGCGTTGGCGTGAATATGCATTTTCTGGACGATTTGGAGCGCCAGCTAAAGGAGGCGGACATTGTACCTCAGTTGCAACAATCGCTGCATGAAAACTCCGACCTGCTGCAAAAACTGCACCAGATGCAAACGGAGCGCCTATCAGCCCCATTGCCGGCTCATCTGTCCCACATTCAGCATCCATCCGACGGTGAGCTGGAGCTGGCCGGACAAATTACAAGCAATTTGACACAAATCGCTAAACAGTTGCCACCGTCCGCGATCGCACAACCACATGGGTTGCGAAAGGCGATGGGAATTAATACCACGGGTAAGTTGTCCGCTTCCATCTAGTCCGGGTTCGTCTTAACCCCTCCTCGTTCTGCCCTGTTTTTCCAGTTGGACTAGATGTTTTCCAGTCGCCTCCACCGTCGAACGTACCATCCGAATCGCAATCTCCAGTACCTGCACCTGCGACACTACAGCAACCATCAAACTGCAATGGAACCGAGGTCACCTCACCGAATGCCCCTGCACATTCCGGAACCTCTGTGACGGCAGCAACAGGTTGGTGCACACGTGCATAACTTTCTCCACGACAATCCCACTCCCATCTTTATCTTACCAAACCAGATATCGACACGACACCGATGGACATGGATCTCGAACCGGAACCGATTTCCCATCACCATCATCAGCATCATCCCCATCCACACCATTTGCCTTCGCAACAGCAGCAACAGTCGTCTCAACAACAACAACAACCCCAAGAGCAATCGATCATACAGAGCAATCCAACCAGTTCCAGCAACCCGGTCGACATTGACAGTGAACTAAGGGAGTTTCTGGGAAGCTCCGGTCTGAGCTCGAACGGTCCACACTCAACTGACGAAGCCGAATCATCCGATGCGGCCTGCATCGAGCAAATGCTGTTGGATTGAAGACCGAGACGCGTATTGCACCAATGTCAAGTGAAAAATGAGGAAGTGGCTTTATTTTTCATTAGTTTATAAGAGAGTAAGTAACATAAAACAAAACAAAAAACTTATTTTTCAGAATAACTCCAGAGCTCTCCGATGTTGCAAAAAAAAAAACAGTAAGCGTAAGCGTGTGTAACATACACACAACATACAACGTCACTTTTCTGCTCCAAAAAGAAAACTCTCGACACTTGTAAAAGGGTAAATTGGTCGAGAGTTCCTCCACGTTGATAGTATGGATAGATATTTTAACAGATTTTGTTCAATATTTAAAGATTACAAAATATAACAAACTGATTGAACAAAGAAACTATGTTGTTCATTTCAATTTCCGTTCTTCGATCGAAGTTACTGTACTGTGGCCAATTCATGTGCCGGGAGAACGCGCGGCGTCTTTTCTTATCAAATGTATCATTGTTTTTGTCACAGCTTTTTTGTCATCGGACGTTCAATACATATTGTTTAATTATACTAAAGTAAGTAATTAAAATAAAGTTTTAACCATAATTTAATTAAAATCTCTCATCATGGCTAATTAACGTTTTGTTAGATAGCATTATTTATTAATTACTTTGTTGTAAGCTAACGCCCATTTTAAATGCTTCGTAAGGTTAACATGTAAAACTGGCTAAATACGTATTGAAACTCAAACCTACATTTTGTGTGTAAAAATCGATGGATTTTTATTCTTTTTTATCTTCACCAAAACCAAATTTGAAAATGAATTTGACTCACATTTCAACTTGTTAGGAAGCTCATTTTATGCTAGTCATTCAACACTTTTTTTTTCTAGACACGATTACGTTGCTAGTGAGTTTCTGGAACACTTTGTGGCTTTCAACTTTTTTATCCCTATTTTAACAACTACCGAAACATAGTCACTCCCATCAGTATGGTTTAATTAGGAGAAAAATAAACAGAACTTTATCAAGCTTAATATTTTTTTATGCCGGGTTAAAAAATTAGCCTCATGTGTGGTTTCAAAGTGGTGTTAAAGAATAATTAATCAAGACTTTTTCTTCTTTTTATCAAATCATACGAACGGCGGGCGTATACATTGTAAATAAGAATTTACATAAATCAATGTAGATTGCTCAGCAAGCCTGGTGGCCTTTGTGTTTTGTATGATATAATTTTTTTACTACTTTATTATGGAACAAACTTCGTTTTACATGCTTTATATGAGAAAGATACATGTATATATAATGTTTCATAAATATTCAAAGTGCTAACTATCAACTTGCCACTCACGTTACACACAAGCAACTAATTTCCTTAAGCCGAAGTAGATTTAAAATTACGCATCACTAATACCAAAAACTTGTCAATGTAATATTTGCAATTACCTGAAACTTTATTGTTAAATCGTATAAACCCACAATCAACCGACTGATAAACTCCTTAAGAAGCAATTCAACCTCGTTTTTATTTCATTTTTTCAGGATTTTAAGACAAAAGATGCCCCTCAAAACGATGATTTTGTTTTTAAGTCATGGTTAAAAAATCTGGTTATATCAAACAAACCATCTCGTGTATCGATTCTGATCTAAATTTCTTCACAAATCAAAACAATTGATCAGCAAGGCCTTTGGCTTTTTCATAACATAATTGGTTTTTCGCTTTATCGGTGATCAATCTTTCCTCATACCAAAAGTGAGTATAGATAAATATTTAAATCAATAAGCAGGTAGATTTGTAAGTGTTCATTACAATTCAAACTGCAGTTTCATTTCATTTTTCATTTTGGTAAAAAGCAAGCAACTAATGCATGCTAATTTTATAATTTATCCGAAACCTTATTTGGAAAAGTTATATTTCCGTTCACGGGCACCAATGGAAAGATAGCCATGTTAGCAATTCCGCACATGTTATTACGATTGCGAGCCATTTTGATGTAACCACTGTCACCCCAATCCTTGCCCCAGGAGTTTTTTACCAGCCAGTATTCCACGCCATCGCTAGTTTTACCGTAGCCTACTACTAACATTGCATGATAATCAGCATGCGGCTCCCCCCACGAACATTCCGCCTCGTAATAGACTCCACTGCTATAGTGTTGGAATGAATCTTTATATCGTATTACAATGGAAATAGGACCGATGGAGGCAACGGCTTGCATTAACACCGTCTCATCAGGAGGCAGAGCTTTCGCGCCCTGAACGGTGGCGGCAACTGCTAAAGGGTTAAATTTACATTGATCGTTTTGCTGCGCTTCGTACGGATAATCGCGTTCACTATTGATGCCTTCATCTTCCATTATACCTTCGTAGGCAGCGAACGGTGTGCTTCCATTGCATGCGTGAATGACCCCTGAGCAATCTAACACGTTTTGATCGGAAAGTTCCACCAACTTCCTATGCTGAAGAAACCACTGACTTTCTAGCGCTCCGGTCGCAGAAAAAGCCCAGCACGATCCGCAGTCTCCTAATTTTGATATGCAAATCAATTATTTGCAATTTTGTACACTTCTTTCATGTGTATCACAACCTACCTTGGTTCTTCACGCGTGTCACAGCGCCGCGATCACGCCAGTCGACGTTCAACGGTAATTGCACCGTATCTTTTGGCGGGATCCATTTTAAAGGCTTTTCATTCCTTACCAACGGAGGAGCCATGGAAGAAAAGTAGAGACGATAAGGTTGTATACGACCTTTTTTATCGATAAGCTACTTACCCCCCTTTAGATGTATTATAGATTGGCCTAAAACCTAGCATCGTTCGCCGAAACTCTTCACCCTGTAGATCAGAGAACTGGTTCACTTCCATCTCGAAAGACTCCTGACCTCGCAAGAATCGTTGGTTGTGACGAGCGATAAGAATCCTGTTTTGTGCGTAGATCCGCATCCGCATCGGTTCTTCGTAAAGGCTTTCATACTGCTTTCCATACTTCAGCTAGAATGCACAATATAATTGTTTTGAACGACGATTAGGTTACTGGTGATATTTTGATATAACTTGAATATGCTTTTATAAAAGAATAAAATTCTTCACAGGTCAACTTTTGTCCACTCATTTTGATCAAGCAAAACTTATGCAAGTAAATCCAGCACGACTGAAACTCTGCTCGCTGGAACACTTTAACTTTCTACGTTACCTTAAAAATTGTCCACTCCTCCACAAGAATGTTGTCAAAGAACGATATCACTAGAAAAACGACGCCTACGATGGCAGCTAAGATAATGCTGACGACTATAACAAGTATCTTCATTCCTACTATCAAGGCTTGATGGCTACGAGTTAACCATTAATTCACGAAAACTATAATAACTACTGAAAACAGCACTTCTATTAACGATTCGCAAAAGAGTTCTTCCAGAAAGTAACAATTGTGTCCTTTTATACGCGACAACTCTATAACTCTGTTCCCATATAGTTTTATCGCTAATTTAACCAATATGCATACCATAATGTGAACCACTCCCAAGGGTTCATCGGAAAAAAAATTTACAATAATTCAAGCTTTATATACTTTTACAGGGTAAAACTGCATTGTATAAAATAGTGGCTTTTGCAAAGTGACCAATTATAATGTTCATAACGAATGAGACAAAATTGTGAGTAACCATGTTTTGGGCCAATATCATGAGTATGATTTCATCTGGAAAAAAGGTAACGAAAGCGTATCAAATTTCATGTGCTAGTTCTGTAGAATAAAAAAGCAAATAAAACACGCTGATCGCGGTTTCGAATAATGAATGATTAAACCTTTCATTTTGTTCAACATTCTATACTTACGGCAGGCGTCTTACTAGCTAACAAGACTTTTACTTAAGTCAAAGTACATAAATTACTTATAAAAAAAAATATAAACAGCCTTAGTTAACCATGCTTTTTATTGAAAGGGTAAATATGCACCGAATGCTAACTATTCAAACTGTATTAGTAAAAACTACAAACTTGTCATTTCTGCAACAAGCTAGCGACTAATTTGCATTTGCCGTTCGTGGGGTGAATGATAAAAAATAATATCACCAAAACTATGGTAAATTAATGTTTGATAACGTCTGAACTCTTTTAAAAACGCATAAATCCACTGTGCGCAAGTTTAAATGATTGGAAAAACTACCATGTTAGCAATTCCGCACATGTTATTACGATTTCGAGCCATTTTGATGTAACCACTATCACCCCAATATTTGCCCCAGGAGTTTTTTACCAGCCAGTATGCCACGCCATCGCTAGTTTTACCGTAGCCTACTACTAACATTGCATGATAAGGAGCAAGCGCCTCCCCCCACGTACATTTCGCCTCATAATACACTCCTCGTCTATAGTGTTGGAATGAGTCTTTATATCGTATTACAACCGACATAGGACCTTTGATTGCCACAGCTTGCGTCAACGCCTTCTCAGTACGCGGTACGTAATATACTCCCTTAACGGTAGCAGCCACTGCTGAACGGTTAAATTTGCACTGTTTGTTTTGCTTCTCTTGATAAGGATAGTCTCTTTCCAGATTGATGCCACCAGCAGCCTTTATGTATTCGTAGGCACGCGACGGTACACCTCCACCACATCCAAAGTCCTTCTTTGAGCAATCCATTAGATTCTGCTCGGAAAGTCCCACCAACTTGCCACGCCGAAGAAACCACTGACTTTCTAGCGCCCCGGTCGCAGAAAAAGCCCAGCACGATCCGCATTGTCCTTGGTTTTCAAGTGGAAATTATAAACGAAGATTATATCATTTTGCAGCCTACTTTCATGCGTGCCAAAAATACCTTGGTTCTTCACGCGTGTCACAGCGCCGCGATTTCGCCAGTCGAAATTCGACGCTAATTTCACATCGTCCTGCGGGGGAATCCATTGGAAAAGCTTTTCATAGCTAACCAACGAAGAAGTCAAAGAATAAAAGTGAAGATAATAAGCTTCTATATAAACGTCCGGTCGTAGACCATTTACTTACCCTCCTTGCGCTATTTGGCCCATTGGCCTAACGCCTAACATCGTTCGACGAAATTCTTCAGCCAATAGATCGGAGAACTGGTTCACATCCATCTCGAACGACTCCAGACCCTGTTGGAATCGTTGGTTGTGACGAGCGATAACAATTCTATTCTGTGCGTAGATCCGCATCCGCAATGTTTCTTCGTAAAGGCTTCCATAATTCTTGTGATGCTTCAACTGCAATAGATGAAATTATTGTTTTCAACAACCGTTAAGGCCTGCGCACTTGTACAAACAATGTAAGGAAAGAAATTCAATAAAAATCAAGCACGACTAAACAATCACTTGTTACTCTTTGGAAGGCTTTTTGAATTTCATTATTACCTTGAAGGTTTTCCACTCTTGTACAAGCGTGTAATCAAACAACGAGGCCGCATTAGCGCCGATGACCACAAAGGCCACCAAAAATAGTAGCCTCATTTCTATTGTCGGACGGAGAAGGGACTTTACACTTATTCACGGAAATTATAAGGATGACCGAAAACACCACTTCCAACGAGTTGCTTATTAATTGCAGAATGCAGCGAATGTGGCCTTTTATATGCCAGAGCTCAAATTGCACGTAACACATGACGGGCCACTCCCGTTCGTATGAGCTCATCAGGAAAATACGCAAACGAAAGTTTATCAAACTTGAAATGCTATTATAGCAAGGTAAAAAAAGCAATATACAGTGGTGAATGTTTTCAATCGGCGACTGTTCCCATATAGTTTTTATCCCTCATTTAACCAACATTCAAACCATAATGTGAACCACTCCCAAGAGTTTGATTACATCAGGGGAAAAAGTAATGAAAATATATCAAGCTTTATATACTTTTGCTGGATAAAACAGCATTGTTTAAAATAGTGGCTTTTGCAAAGTGACCAATTATATTGCTCATAACGAATGCGAGCATCTTTTGAGTAACCATGTTTTGGGCCACTATCATAAGTATGATTTCATCTGTAAAAAAGGTAACGGAACTTCATCCAGTTTCATGTAGAATAAAAAAATGCTAATAAAACACGCTACCGCCAAAAAAAGCCGGGATACGGAATTGGACCAGCGTGGAGAGCGACCGTGAGCGGTTTCGGATGGAGCTTCGTCAGGCCAAGCCCACTCAGCGGTTGTAGCGCCACATAAGTAAGCAAGTAAATAAATAATAAAACACGCTGAATGCGGTTTCAAATAATGAATAATGAAACCTTTCATTTTATTCAACATTCTTTATTTACCGCAATCGTCTAGTTAACAAGGTTTATATTCAAATCAAAGTACATAAATTACTCAGAACGGCTGATGAGCTGTTTTGCATAACACAATTTACTTTTGCTTTATTGCCAATCAATCTTTGATAAACATGCTTTTTATTGAAAGGATAAGTAAGTAACGGCTGCTAACTATTCAAACTGTATTGGTAAAAACTACGCATAAATCTACAGTGCGCAAGTTTAAATGATTGGATAAACTGCTAGGGAAGCAATTCCACAATTGTTGTTACGATTGCGAGCCATTTTGATGTAACCACTGTCACCCCAATCCTCGCCCCAGGAGTTTTTTACCAGCCAGTATTCCGTGCCATCGCTAGCTGTGCCATAGCCTACAACTAACACTGCATGGTTGATACCCGCCGACGAACATTTCGGGTCGTAATAGACTCCACTTCTATAGTAATGAAACGAGTCTAATACTTCTATTGCAACCGAAATAGGACCGTTGATTGCCACAGCTTGCATCAACGCCTTCTCAGTACGCGGTATGTAATATACTCCCTTAACGGTAGCGGCCACTGCTGAACGGTTAAATTTGCACTGATCGTTTTGGTGCTCTTCATAAGGATAGTCACTTTCCAGATTGATTCCACCTTCTGCCATTATGTCTTGGTAGGCACGCGACGGTATACCTCCATCACATCCTCCGTTCCATGTTGAGCAATCCATTAGATTCTGTTCGGAAAGTTCCACCAACTTCCTATGCTGAAGAAACCACTGACTTTCTAGCGCCCCGGTCGCAGAAAAAGCCCAGCACGATCCGCATTGTCCTTGGTTTACAAGTGGAAATTATAAACGAAGATTATATCATTTTGCAGCCTACTTTCATGCGTCCCAAAAATACCTTGGTTCTTCACGCGTGTCACAGCGCCGCGATTTCGCCAGTCGAAATTCGACGCTAATTTCACATCATCCTGCGGGGGAATCCATTGGAAAAGCTTTTCATAGCTAACCAACGAAGAAGTCAAAGAATAAAAGTGAAGATAATAAGCTTCTATATAAACGTCCGGTCGTAGACCATTTACTTACCCTCCTTGCGCTATTTGGCCCATTGGCCCAACGCCTAACATCGTTCGACGAAATTCTTCAGCCAATAGATCGGAGAACTGGTTCACATTCATCTCGAACGACTCCAGACCCTGTTGGAATCGTTGGTTGTGACGAGCGATAACAATTCTATTCTGTGCGTAGATCCGCATCCGCAATGTTTCTTCGTAAAGGCTTCCATAATTCTTGTGATGCTTCAACTGCAATAGATGAAATTATTGTTTTCAACAACCGTTAAGGCCTGCGCACTTGTACAAACAATGTAAGGAAAGAAATTCAATAAAAATCAAGCACGACTAAACAATCACTTGTTACTCTTTGGAAGGCTTTTTGAATTTCATTATTACCTTGAAGGTTTTCCACTCTTGTACAAGCGTGTTATCGAACAGCGAGGCCGCATTAGCGCCGATGACCAAAAAGGCCACCAACAATAGTAGCCTCATTTCTATTGTCGGACAGAGAAGGGACTTTACACTTATTCACGGAAATTATAATGATGACCGAAAACACCACTTCCAACGAGTTGCTTATTAATTGCAGAATGCAGCGATTGTGGCCTTTTATATGCCAGAGCTCAAATTGCACGTAACACATAACGGGCCACTCCCGTTCGTATGAGCTCATCAGGAAAATACGCAAACAAAACTTTATTAAACTTGAAATATTATAGCAAGGTAAAAAAAGCAATATACAGTGGTGAATGTTTTCAATCAACGACTGTTCCCATATAGTTTTCATCCCTCATTTAACCAACATTCAAACCATAATGTGAACCACTCCCAAGAGTTTGATTACATTAGGGAAAAAAGTAATGAAAATATATCAAGCTTTATTTACTTTTGCAGGGTAAAACAGCATTGTATAAAATAGTGGCTTTTGCAAAGTGGCAATTATAATGTTCATAACGAATGAGAAAAAATTGTGAGTAACCATGTTTTGGGCCAATATCATGAGTATGATTTCATCTGGAAAAAAGGCAATGAAAGCTTATCAAATTTCATGTGCTAGTTCTGTAGAATAAAAAATGTTAATAAATCATGCTGATCGCGGTTTCGAATAATGAATGATCAAACCGTTCATTTTGATTTTAAAGGCGTTTAAGTTTTGCAAAACACAATTTACTTTTTGCTTTATTGCTGAACAGCCTTAGTTAAACGTGCTTTTTATTGAAAGGATAAATATGTAACGGCTGCTAACTATTCAAACTGTATTAGTTAAAACTACCAGTTTCTCATTTCTGCAACAAGCAAGCAACTAATTTGCATTTGCCGTTCGTGAGGTGGATAATAAAAATTACTTACACCGAAACGATGGTAAATTGATATTTGAGTTTAATAACGTCTAACGTCTGACTTTTTAAAACACATAAATCCACAGCGCGCAAGTTTAAATGATTGGATAAACTGCCAGGGAAGCAATTCCACAATTGTTGTTACGATTGCGAGCCATTTTGATGTAACCACTGTCACCCCAATCCTCGCCCCAGGAGTTTTTTACCAGCCAGTATTCCATGCCATCACTAGCTGTGCCATAGCCTACAACTAACACTGCATGGTTGAGACCCGCCGACGAACATTTCGGGTCGTAATAGACTCCACTTCTATAGTAATGAAACGAGTCTAATACTTCTATTGCAACCGAAATAGGACCGTTGATTGCCACCGCTTGCATCAACGCCGTCTCATTAGATTCCGGTATGGAATATACTCCCTTAACGGTAGCGGCCACTGCGGAAGGGTTAAATTTGCACTGATCGTTTTGGTGCTCTTGATAAGGATAATCACTTTCCAGATTGATTCCACCTTCTGCCATTATGTCTCGGTAGGCACGCGACGGTATACCTCCATCACATCCTGCGTTCCATGTTGAGCAATCCATTAGATTCTGCTCGGAAAGTTCCACCAACTTCCTATGCTGAAGAAACCACTGACTTTCTAGCGCTCCGGTCGCAGAAAAAGCCCAGCATGAGCCGCATTGTCCTTGGTTTACAAGTGGAAATTACAAAAGAAGATTATACAATTTTGCAACCTACTCACATGTGTGCAACAAAATACCTTGGTTCTTCACGCGTGTCACAGCGCCGAGATCACGCCAGTCGAAATTCGACGCTAATTTCACATCGTCCTGCGGGGGAATCCATTGGAAAAGCTTTTCATAGCTAACCAACGAAGAAGTCAAAGAATAAAAGTGAAGATATTAAGCTTCTATATAAACGTCCGGTCGTAGACCATTTACTTACCCTCCTTGCGATGTTTTGCCCATTGGCCTAAAGCCTAACATCGTTCGGCGAAATTCTTCAGCTAATAGATCGGAGAACTGGTTCACATCCATCTCGAACGACTCCAGACCACGTTGGAATCGTTGGTTGTGACGAGCGATAACAATTCTATTCTGTGCGTAGATCCGCATTCGCAATGTTTCTTCGTAAAGGCTTCCATAATTCTTGTGATGCTTCAACTGCAATAGATGAAATTATTGTTTTCAACAACCGTTAAGGCCTATGCAGATAAATATTAGGCAAATGAGTAGAGTTCAGTAGATTCCCATTTTTGTACACACAATATAAGACAAACAATTCTACTAAATTTAAGCACGACTAAAAACCACTTGTTACTCTTTGGAAGGCTTTTTGAATTTCATTATTACCTTGAAGGTTTTCCACTCTTGTACAAGCGTGTTATCGAACAGCGAGGCCGCGCTAGCGCCAATGACTACAAAGGCCACCAACAATAGTAGCCTCATTTCTATTGTCGGACGGAGAAGGGACTTTCTCACGGAAATTGTAAGGATGGCCGAAAACACCACTTCCAACAACAAGTTGCTTATTAATTGCAGAATGCATCGAATGCGGCCTTTTATATGCCAGAGCTCAGATTGCACATTACACATAACGGACCACACCCGTTCGTATGAGCTCATCAGGAAAATACGCAAACAAAACTTTATCAAACTTGATATGCTATTATTTTTCTTTATTTTTTTATGTGGCACGACATCCCCTAGTGGGACAAGGCCTCTCTCCGAAGAGAGTTTGTGTGACCGAAAGACGGTATATTATAGATCGGTGGTCAGCCGTTCGTAATACCGGAGGGTGCCAGACTCGAGATTCGATCCCACACCTGTGGTGTGGTGTTTCCTCGCGCTATGCTATTATAGCTAGGTTAAAAAATTCATATACAGCGAGTCCAAAAAGTGAGTCCAATACCAATAATATTACAAAAAAGCATTTATTATGAGTGTAAAAAGTATGCGTCTACTTCGGATTGCTGTCCCATTTTCGAGGCAATGAGCCTACTGTGTTAAGACTTAATATTTTTTAGGGTATCCCTTTGATTTAATGACACTTTTTAGTCTACATGTAATTACATTGAAAGAATTTTGCCGTGCCGGTAGGTATTCTGTCCCATTCATCTTGCAATGCGCGTTTCAACTAATCCTTGTTAGAGATTGTACGTTTACGAATAGAATCATCTAAGATCTTCGAGAGATGTTCTATCGAGTTCATATCTGAACTCTGTAGGAGCGAATGGAGTTGTTTTGGGACATTAATAAAGAAGCCTCAACTTGGTATTTACGGCTGTGTGCTTATCGTTATCTTGTTGGAATAGAAACTTTCCTTGAAATCCTTATTGCTCGGTGCTTTTTTACAATTGTCTTTCAAAATTTGAACGTAGGTGTTGTTATCCATTACCCCATCAATGAAGTGCTACTGCTTCACTACTGCTCTACTCATGCACCTCCACACCATGTCGGAACCTTCACCATATTTCACCGTTGGAACAAGATTCTTTGTTTGCATTTCAGTATTACATTTTTTATATGGTTAAACCTCGTGGCCGACCTTTTCGTTCGCCGATTTTTGAATGTTTTTGAAACGGAGAATCGATCAATTAACTACGTTCATTTTCACTGCTTTCCGTTCAGTCATTAATTTGTCATAGACCATCGACGGTGAGTAGTGAGCAAATGCTTGCATGTGCAAACATTTATTGGAGAAACAGAACATTGAAAAAAGTGGTAAAACAAAGCCTTTGGTCAATTTTATGTTAATTTCTTGACGCCTCCTAAACAAAAGGTTTCAATAACCGACCCGACGATATTCTTTTGAGAAACGCAATGTACTATCGGTCCCAATAACCTGGTTTCCCTACAAAAACGTCTCTGACCGTTCCACGGGACTAAGAAAGCGCTTAACACGTTAATTGCAGACCGTGGTATGCTAGATTTCATTCAAATTGAAATATCATGTCACTTGTGTGATCTGCCGTCAATTAGATTCAGAGTAATATATCAACTTTTTAGTTTTTAATTTGTTTTAATGTTCAGCTTTTTTTTTTTTTTTTTTTTTATTTTGTTCAAACAGTGATAGTGCCTTGGCCAATGCCACACTTGATCGGACCATTTGAATTTTTTTTCTGCGCCTACTACGCATTTACATCAGGTCTTTCCAACAAATATTCGTCATAATTCATTTTTCAAAAAAGTATGATAATTTTAAATGAATACATAAAAACCGCATAAACAAACAATTACCCTTGGTTGATATAAAGTTGTGTTATTCTCTTGCTTCTTATCGGCTGCATGATGATGTCACACCGATTGCTTACCGTTCCGTTGTTTGTGTAGTCTATCATCAGGGGCAGCGCTGTCTAGCGCGCTTTTCGTAGCAGATACTGCTTACCTACGGGTAACCTGCGCTCCTGGTAGAAATTGTGCACCGTGCCGTCCGTGTGGTACACACAGCAACAGCACGCGGGTCGCTGCTGGTTTTCGTGAATCGTCGGTAACCACGCACAAACGCCGGAAGCCGCCAGCACGTGGTGGTGTGCCACGGTGCCAATACAGACATCTCGCGTGCTGTATTCATCGCGACTCCGATGGTTGTTTCGTACAAGACGACCAAACGTGTGCTAGCCGATAACGTAGATTTCCACTTCTGTCCACCAGAGACGGAAACGCGCGACCGACCGACAACGTTGCTGAATCACAAGCGGGTTTGAATTCACCCCGCCAGAGAGTTTTTGCTTCCCTCTATTTTACTCGGAGACTATGCACAGCAGAAGGTAGCGTACCAGACGCCAGCCGAATGGTAGAGCCATCTAGCGTTCGCTGCTCGTTGCCGCCAGCTCGATGCTCCGTTGCTAGGCGACAGTGGTTTTGGCGCAAACAGCCGACGTTTGTCATCCTACCTGCGCTCCTGGTACGGAGTGGTCCTACCGACGACCAATGTCGGACCGAAGCGACCCATGGTCGAACGACGAACCAAAACAAACAGCAATCCGAACCCTCGACGGCTGCTTCGGGCGTTCGCCGACCCGGCATGAGATGCGCGATTTGCACACATTTCGTTAACCAACTGCACGGCATCGTCAGCGGGTGTCATGACCGGAAGGAGGCATCGCTGTTACGTTTCCGACGATTGCACACAGTTCTTCTCTTTTCGGTGTGCCACATGCTGTCTCATTCCAGTGTGGCACGGTGTGGTGCTGTAGAAACAGGTTTTATGCCGGTACGCTGTTGTCGGATTTCTCTTTCGGCCGGGAAATGTTTTCTTTTTGTTGTTGCATGGAAGCGCACGAACGCGCAGTACCAGGCACGCAGCTCTGGCACAGGGCGCCTAGTTATGCCACTTTCATTTTGCCGACACTATGGTGTATTCATGGAAACGAAGTGTTTTTTTCGTGTGCGGTGTGTCTTAGTGCGACCGAAACTAATTCATCAATTAATTATGTTCAACATCCACTTAATAAAATTGATTTTATTTTCACGTAATCCATTTGGTGTGTTTTTTGTTGCGCAGTTTTTTCCGAATGAAAGTTGGCGCACTTTTGCCGTCAACTGTCAACGTGACAGTTAACTTGCTTGTACGGCAAGGTTGCCAAATAGACCGATTAAAACAAATTGGTAATTCACTTTATTTACGTTAATTATAATGGATTTTTATCCGATTGACTATCATCAATTTCAACTGATAAAACACTGAAGACGAAAAAGAAATAAATTTCATTCATTCCCTAAACAACCAGCGACCCTTGAACTTTGCCTTTACACGCACTCTGAATAACGAGAATGATTTTTGAATAAAACACACATGAGGTGCGTTTAAAACAATTAATGACCATGTTTCGTGGTCGAGAAAGGAAATGATTTAAGCAAAAGTAAGCTTCATAACAGAAATCATCACCAGTTGACGTGCTAATTAGCACTTTTCATTCGAAACCCGATGACAGGTCTGCCGATTAATCATAGCCAACAACCGTCGTTTTCCTCCAATGTTCACGGGATTTAATACAATTTAAAAGAAGCAATCGCTTCCATAATGAAACCCATTTTGTGTGCCGAAGCAGTGACCGATCCATGATGTAATTTGTGAGTCCAGGTTGTGTCTGTTTGCGGAATGTTTGTCGATCAATCTTAAGTTCTCGCTGAACGCCATGGGTTGGTGGTTGGTTTCGAATTTGTACGCGGTTTTTCTCATACTTTGGACTAGAACGTATCACATCGAATGTGCGGTTAGTATGGTTACCGTACGCTGCTTTTAATGAAATTTTCAACACGATCACTCTTCCTTCCAGATGTCTCGCAAACAGTTGATCAACTCCATGGACATGATGCGATCAGCCTGTGCTCCCAAATTCAAAGTGTCCACCGGTATTTGCACGGCATGTTCAATTTGATACTGACATCCTATTTACTTATGCATGCTTTTTGCATTCGATAGAAATGCTGGACAATTTGCGGAAGGGAATTCTTGCAGATGATCGGGAGCTCAAGTGTTACACAATGTGCATCGCCCAAATGGCTGGAACGGTAAGTTATTTTACACAGGATACATGTTTGAGAATTCGAATTTGCTACTGCATTCGCCTTATACAGCTTACCAAAAAGGGAGAAATTAACGTGCAGAAAACACTCGCCCAGCTGGATGCCATGTTACCACCGGAAATGAAACAAAAGGCCAAGGAAGCGGTCGAAGCTTGTCGGGAGACGCGTAAGTAGCTGGTGCAGCAAGAAAAGAGGGTTGAGCTGCAATGATCATATAAAAAATTTTCCCGACCGTAGAGGGCCAGTACAAAGATCCCTGTGATAAAACGTTCTACACGACAAAGTGCCTGGCGGAGTACGATCCAGACGGCTTTCTTTTTCCTTAACACCAAATCTTAAGCGACAGCAACCCAACACGTGGGTGGTGCAAAGAACGCGATCGCTTGAAATTCGATCAGTGTGGTACGACGATCAAGCAACAGGAGCGCAGCAGCAGCAGCATCAGTACCGGCAGTCTCAGAACTATGTAAAACAGGTTCTTCTATTTTTTTCTACAGCATATTTTCAACACAGGCACTACAAAATAAGCATTCTTGTGGTGGCGGCAGTGTTAGATGGTGAAAAGGGGCATCGATAAGAATCATGCTCTCCTTCTTTGTCCCGGTTCGCTTGAGTGAAATGGTGGATGAAATAAAAAGAAATATGGTTGAAAAGGGAGAACAATGGATTTTATGGTCGTGAGATGCTGGAAGATGCTCCGTCTCGAAAGCGAGGTTCCTCCTAGTACGTCATGGTTGTCTGTTCTCGTGCATCTCGCGTGCTCAATGAACCGTGAAATTGGTTTCACACAATCCCGGGAGTTGATTAGGTCAGGGCCATATATAAACCAATCGGGGATGATGCGTACTGTGCGCCGTCGACGACCCGCATAGTGCATTGCCTGCGCCGAAGAGCTCGGTAGAGTAAAGCAAACGACGATAGCATGCGCTTTCTCACCCACCCGCATGCCTCATGGAAATCTGGCGCGAACGGTTCTGTTCAGTCGTGTTAAGCCGGCCGGAACTGTGTGCCTCTACCCGAGCATGCTAGCCTGGTAGGTGATCCGAAGTTGCCGTCTAGTTTAAGCCCGTTCGCGATCGTACATAGTTGACAGCGAAACGATGATCAACTTGCTCAACGTCAATGGAAGCAGCTCATCGGTTTGTTTCTCATTACATATCTTCTTAAAAAGACTAGCAATCATCTTCGACCATCACCTTCTTCATCTGTGATGATCAGAAAAAATATGAAAAAAAAATCCATATAAATGTGGATGTTCTCATAGGAGGAATTGACCGTCTAGCTTGCATGCGACCCTGTTCCGATCGCTCGATCTTTGGAACGTTAAAGCCCCACAAGGAATCGTCGAATCAGTCGGATCGAATCAATCTGAGCACGTATTGCATAGATAGGTGTATATGTATCAACACTGAACATCGTACTGAAAAATATACCATTTCATATTGATTTCTTCGTCCCAACGTCCGAACTTTCCCCCCATTCATAAGCATACACTTGAAAAAAAGTTTTTCCTCAAGGCCAAACAACAGCGAAAGTGTGTGACGAATCAAGCGGAACGTGTTCAAGAATACTGCCTAACTGTTTGCATGTTGAACAACTCCGCAGGGTTTGCTCCCCATGGCAACGGGCGCACTAAAACATTACTGCGTTTTCATTTATTCATTTTACAACACTGTAGCGTTGTTAACTGTAGCGAAGTAAGCATCGGGCAGAAGACACTTGAATGGTGTGAAAGCAGTATTGCAGAAGGATAAATTTTGCCTCAGTTAAACATCCTTTTTTGTCCGGTTCGCCATGGGATCCGAATATTTCCCCGATAGAACTACGCCCGAGACCTGGGTCGGTGCTGGTGGTCCTAGAATGTGGGAGATGAAACGAAAGGGTGGCAAACATGCACCACCCTTGTATGCAGAAAGCAAACCGAGAATGAACACCCCGCAGAACGACGGTGAATCCGATACGGATACGGAACCACTGCCGGACGAGGACGAGTACACCGAAAATCGCTACTCTGAGTCTGAGTTTCACGACGAGCAGGAAGGGGACGATGAAAGTGTGGTACAGGAACCGAAAGAACAATCAGCACCGGTGGAACGGGAGTGCTCCCACATTCAAGTGTCCGGTCATCCACCATCCGATATGGAGACCGCCAGTCATCTCCTACACATAGACTTTGTGACCGATGAATTGGAGCAGTTTGAGTTGGATCGACCAGTGAACAGACGAGTTGGGATAAAAAAGCTTCCCGGACAACAGCACAATATTTCCTTCAGCCGGGAACGGGTGCGTGAGATTGAACGGACGAATCAAATCCTGCTCCGGAGGATCCTTTCTACCAGGCCAACACTCCAGACCCAGGCCGGCTTGCTGAGGTCGACCAAAAGTACAGTAAGTATATTTTTTCATTTATTGGATTGATGATTTTATCAAAAAGAACACTCCTTGGTTTACTTTATTCTATTTTTTAAGGGCTCAGTCAATTCCTCCAGGGTTACTAGTGCTGCATTGAATCGAAAGAAAGCTCAAAAGAAAATTGCAGTTGAAAATGAGGTAATATTAATTTTCTTCGTGTGACGGAATTTGTTTAAAAACTTCTTGAAATACACCATTTTAGATGCTGCTGAAAAAGGTGAACTCCTTTGGATATCCCTAAAGTCACGTGCGGAAATATTTGCGAAATTCCTAGCCATCCGAGTTTGTGTGTATTTTATAAACAAAATATTTGATTGCTCATTTGTATTTTTGACTGAGATTGATGATTTGGAAAAATAAATAGAAACCATCAATATACCGAGAGTGTGAGGTAAGCGATGACCTACCAAATCGTTAAATGTTGCAAGCATCTATCAAAAACATTTTTTTACAAATAAGACACATGGCAGCCAAAATAAAAAAAAACAAAAATTCTTCATCCCAAGCTTATCGGCCCACATTTGGATTGTGGTACTTGTTGGGCTTATCAAATTCTGTGCTGCATATTTCCTGCCGAATTGCTACCAGATGAAATAGCACGCCAGTTTACCAGGGCAGTTCGTGCCGCAACGAACAATGTCGATCAGCTGGCAAGTTCAGGATTTATTTGTCTCTTCCGTCGAGGGTTCCATTGTGGACGGTGAGGCAATCATCGAGCAAAGATACCCGCTTAAAGTTGGACGAATCCCGGCGGCCAGGGGCATTAGAGAGGTACGCCTACGCGTACAAATTGTTGCAACATTACATCTGAAATACTGTTCTTTTACGATGCACCAGCTGCTCATACGCAAGGGAGTCGGTGAGAAAATTGGTATCACCATCCGTCGGATCGAAGAAGAGAAGCTGTTTATCTACGCTGTCGCTCAACGAAGTCCTGCTTACTTGGCTGGTCTCCGGTTTGGCGATGAAATACTGTGCCTTGATGGTGATACGTCGCCTGGCGGAGACTTAAACAGAGTGCGCGAGCTGTTGGAGAAGAATGTACGGAACAGCATCAGACTGCACACCAAGGATAGGTGAGCCGGAAAGACACGGAAATGGATTCCTTCACGAGCTCTTTTCCAATTGTGCTTCGATAGATCAGACGAACGGTACGTCACGATTACCAGAGATGCACAGCGGGGTTATGGGTTTCGATTTGTGAATGGTGAAATAACGTTCGTTAGGCCAAACACTTCCGCCCAACGATGCGGTCTGGAGAGAAAACTTCAAATTGTAGAAGTGAATGGAGAGGTCGTTGCTGGCATGAATGATACGGATATTGAAGCCGTTATATGCGCCAACATGAGTACAGTCACGCTATGTGTGGTACCAACAAAAGTGTACCGTAATTTGCTTGCTAGGTAAGAGGGTATGCTAAACACAAAATTTAATCTGAAATTTAGTATTTCGTTTTATTTCAGATTGATTTCGTCATCATCATATGATCCGTGTACTTTTTTAGAAATATAGTCTACATAGCGAATCGTTATAACAAATAAAACTTGTTCAATTTTTTATTATGCCATTGATTTTCTAAATTTTTATCAAAAGCAGCCGGTTTCGAAACGTTGTGTAAACTGTACTGATCAATCGGTATTTATAAACAATTAACGGATGACAGTTGTCAAATCATCTGTGTTGCAACATTTACCTGATAAACAGCAGTTCTTAGCTGTTCTTCGTGAAGAGCAGGTCGTTTATTGTTTGTGTACTGATTACATTTGTCTTTTATTTAAAAAAACAGAGCTTATTTCAAAATGCTTTCAAATAGTTCCCGGCATTAGACAAGTTCAAAGCTGCTTCTTCAAACAGTACTGATTGTTTCGTACGCGGAAGTGTGTTTGATGTTGGAGTGAGAAATACCCGTTTCATTGTCTACCATTGCTGAACAGCTACTGTTTTGGATTATTCGAGAAAGTAAGTGCATTTACAATAGTAATAGATTTACATGATGGTTGAAAGATCATTCTATGAAAGATTTATAATGGGTGTATTTGGTAGGTTTCTTACCGACTTGATTTACATGAAAGGTCATGAAATTTCCTGAATAGACACACATAGTAGAACTTTTGGCAACGAAAGGAACGAACGTACGTAGACCACTGCGGCTATTACTTGGAAGTAAGTTAGCAATTGTAACTGTTCCCTTCCTAATATTTGAGAAGAAAAGGCATCGTACGCAAGGCGCATTAATTTGAAGGAATTCTTGCCGCCATATGATTGTTGCCGGCAAAACATTGTCTATGTTTAAAGTGAACGATTCAATACTCCAATGGAGGAGGGGAAAAGTGCAAGTTAGATCGATTTGACAATGTTTCTTCAGTTACTTGTCATGTGTTGGTTCGATAGAAGATACGATTTTTGATTCTAACTTGTACCCCTATCACGAGTTGATTTTTCACTGTGAAACGTGCTGTAATCGCTTCAAAACCTTATAAAAATAAGTTTATTGTGTTACCCTAGCTTATGTGCATGTGCTGCGGATGTCGGTAAACGTGGATAAATACCTTGGGCCAAAGATGCGAGTCGGAATGTAATCAGTGGATCATGAAAGTTTGATGGATGAGTTCCGTTTCGTTCAGCTGTTCCCGGAAGAATGGATTCTTTTTTCGGGTTTGATACCACCTTTTCGGTGGTAAACAACAAGGAAGACGTCGATGCAGGCGATGGAAAGCGGTCCCGTTCTTCATCGTGCTACTTCAAGGAGGAGGAATCCGACGAGGAGGAGTACGATGCACTCAATGACGAAACGTTCGGGGCGGCGGACAAGGGCGATTGGGAGCATATACACGAGAATCTGGTCCGCTTGGAGACGGGTGCGAAGGGGGAGGATGACGCGATGAGCAGCGAGCTTGACGATGGCCACAGCCAGCCACTGCTGTTCGACGATTACGATCTGGATCTGAAGTTTAACTTTTACGACACCAATGACGAGAGCGGTCGCAGCAGTGTTGGGGCGCAGAGCTTCGGCGACGAGTTTGCGAGTAAGCTACGTCTCGATCCGAGTATTTGGGACAGTCCGTTGATGGTGGCGACGCACCATCTGCATCATCAGCCGGTTGCGGCAGGGTTTCCGCAAACTGCTGCAATTCATCCGAGCGTTTCATCAGCATTTCAAAACAGTTCTCCTACTCCCGGTCAGCCACTGGTATCGTCAGGAATGGCGAATGGAGGATTTCCACCGGGTCTCGTCACACCACCAATGAAAATGCTGTCGGTCGAGGATATTGAAAGAAACATAATTCAACAGCAACGACAGAAGTTAAAAGAACATCAGCAAAAATTATTGCATCAGCAGCGACAACAGCAACAGCAGCAGCAGCAGCAGCAGAAACTACAACAGCAACATAAACTATTTGCACAGCAGCAGCAGGCTGTTTTGCGGAATCAACGGAAACACCAACAAACACATGCTGCGAAATCCCGCGAGACTCAGCCAATACCGAAGGATGGACCACTCAAAATGCAGCACGGCGTTGGGGTACTTCCTTCCGTGATGAATCCATTAGGTTCAGTCATCCCTCCTCCAATGCTTAACCCGCCACAACTTCTGTCCACCAGAAGCGCCCTATTTCCTTCCGTTCCGGGGCATAGTCATTCCGCTGCACATTTGCTCACACAGACGGGTCGTGTTCCCTTGGGTATGGTGCCGCATCCCTATGGACTGTTATCTGCCGCTGGACAGTTTCCGGGCCCCATAAACAATCTTGCTATGCACCCAGCCTTTCCACACGCAGCTCTTGGGTCGCACGGACTACACGGTCTGCTAGCCGGATCGGGACCGATCCCTTCCCTCGGCCAGCAGCGTCACCCGGTAGCACCGTCACCCTTTCTGCTGCAACCAAACGCAAGCAGTATGCAAAACAATCAGTTCAATCAACGCTTGGTGCAGGAGATTCAGCAAAATCATCCTTTGCTGGCGTTCAACCGACAGCAGCAGCAGCTGGCCGGTACCTTTAATGGCAATAGTAACGGAAGCAATAACAACTCACATACTCAAAAACACCATGCTGGTCAGTATATGCATCATCATCAGCAGCAATATCGGAACAGCAATGGAATGCCTCATAGGGTGGATTCTGGCGTTGACCACGACGAGTATGCCAACCTGATGAGCAATCGAGAAAAGCAGTGGCTGATTGGAATCCAACTGACGCAGCTTAATTCAGACTGGCCATACTTTAGCGATTACTATTTCACCGTGTTTAAGGAGCGCCTGGCA
Organism: Anopheles ziemanni; assembly: GCF_943734765.1. Classification (NCBI taxonomy): domain Eukaryota; kingdom Metazoa; phylum Arthropoda; class Insecta; order Diptera; family Culicidae; genus Anopheles; species Anopheles ziemanni. Next base: position 31,902,352 of record NC_080705.1, on the reverse strand, counting down.
GCGCTTAAGGGTGAAAGCCATGCCGCCAATCGAGCCTACAAGGATAACCAGCTGAACCATCCGTTCACCCAACCGACGGGCCACGCGCAGCTGCTGCTGATGTCCTCGATGGCGAAGAGCGCCGGTATGTTGCACGTGCGCGAGAGGAAAAGTTCTGAATCCAAGTCCACTGCTGGGGGTTGCTCGAATGGCGGCGATGGGAAGGAGAGCGTTCGCATGTATACGCCATTGCAGTTTGAGAACTCGCTAGGAAAGCTGCAGTGCGGCAGCGTGACGGCGCCACGTAAGATCATCGACATGGAGGTCATGGGGGGCGAGGAGCGGGATGCGAACGGAAACGGCATAAACCTGGAGCACTCGGTGAGCCAGCGTAAAACACGTCACTTGCTCCTGCTGATTGAGACACTGTACCGGATAGTGCTAAAATTGGAGGACCTGCTGAATCCGACCGCCATCGAAGCGTTTATGTTGCTGCGTGAGAAGAGGCTACGGGAGCGGCATCATCAGTCTGTCGACGGAGGCGATAGAGGCCGGGGCACGCTAGCTGAACTCCCGGAGCACACCGAAACATACGACGAGCTGGTAGCCGCTCTGATCGGCAGCCTTTCGCAGGATAAAACAACGTCCATCCTCGGTGTTCGTAAGGGCAAAATTCTTCTACGCCGCAGCCTGGCAGTGCTCCGGAATCATCCATTCCGTTGGACGCTGTGGGCAATGATATTCAACGCGATTCCCTTGTTGCAGCGGAAGGATCGCGACGACGTCGATGGGGTACTTTTTAGCCTCTACACTGAGTTCGAACGGCACGTGCAGCGTGGCACGGTGGCAGATCTCCTGCGACTATCCAAGTCTTTTGGACCCCCATCGGGTGGTGATGCTGTGACGCAGTACTTGACAACCAACAAGCTTCTTCTATCTGCCGTCATCACGATAATCTTTCAGATGGAGATACTGTACGGCAAACATCCGCGCCCTATCGATACGGAAGAGGACGTGTCGAGTTGGTTAGCATTTCTACTGCATGCCAATCGGATGGTTTGCAATCGTGCAATTCCGAAGACAAACGGCGGTAGCGCGCCTGCTCACAGCTGCATCCGAATCAGCCCGGACAATAACATCGTACGCACACTTCGGGTACACTTTGACCGATTCAGTGATCGTGCGATCGGATCGGATCTGTTGAACTTCATCACCGACAATGGAAACGATGGCAATTAATATATCTACACTCCTTGATACATTTATTCAACCTTCTGCCAAACTATGCCTTTTTATGGCTTTTGCAACACGTGTTGCGTTTACTTGGTAATCGCACTCCTGGAACTTTCTAACAAACTTGTATAGAACTTTTTAATTTCAATGAAATACCTTTTCCTAGCATCACTAACTGTGCAATATATTGATTGGAAATGGATTTGATTCTACCAGAAATATTCTTAAGTATCGATGAAGATGAACGATGAAACGATGAAGGGACACTTCTGCTGATCGTTGGTAGCATATAAGCTTTGCACTTGAAAAGTGCATAAATATCTCATGTACGTTTATAAAGATGTATCTGTATTAAAGCTCTCTTTTTACATGTGAATGGATTTAATGTTTATCGATATCGACAAATGGGGGTTTAATTTTGGCAAGAACTGTGACCCTTGCATTATTAGAGACTGTTAAATAAGGAAGTTACTCAAATAGAAAGGGACAGCTAGAAGAAATGTTTGGAAGAATTACTCTTACATTTGGTTTTAAAACAAAAGCAGAAACAGATTACTATAACAAACAATATTTTTATCACGCTTCATAATAGTAATTGGAATAAAGGTACAGTGAATTATCGTTAATTTTTTCAGATGCAATATTTTTATGGTAGGAACAATAAAACAAAAGCTAATTATGAATTGAGCAAATCGTTTGAAACTATACTCTTATCCGTATATAATCCTATACTGTACAATGCGGCGACATTTTTATGCAGCAGTCCGCATGTGTAAGGCATACAATCAGTAACTCTGTGTACCGGCTTGAAGTAAAGATAATTTTTTCCGTAAAAAAACTCACAGACTGATGTTGAGGTTTCGGAGGATGAGTTCAGTTTAGCTTCATAGAAATTGCAAAACTACCTGCATATACGTTGTAGCTCTAACCAATGTAGGATGCAATGGGCTGCACTTTTTATTTAATTCATGTTTAACAATTTTTATTTATTACATCGCGCTGCTAACCAAACGCTTTGCGTTCTCATTTTTTGCTTACTGTCTCACAATGTTGCTAAGAGCTAAACGCACCGTAGATAGAAAAACAAAATGTCCGCAGATCGACACAACTTACATTAGAAGGATCATATTCTTCCACAATGTTTTAACTATCGCAGGAATCGTAAAGTAGTGTAATGTAGTTTTTAACGTCGTAATCCTAGGAAAAATTAACTTTTCAATACGAACGGCATTTATCACGTGTAATAGATTAGTGAAACAAAACAAATGAAAAAGAATTATTACGTCGAATGTGACTACTATGTGAAACATATGCAATAATACTTTTAATCGCTCAATAAACCAAAATATCGTTTGTTTCAGTTTTAGTATGCTTCAAATGCGCGAAGCAATCAAACTATTTTTTTTATAATTCGTTTCTGAACATAAGATATCACAACTGAAATTGGGTTTAGAACGAGTATGAAGTTAGTTAGATCTTATTAAAAAATAATTTCGTTATGTATTCGCATCAAAGACGCCCTAATCATTCGCTCTGATAGTAAAAAAAAGATTAAAATCGAAAAAGTGTACCGAGACCTGTGTAGTTGGAAAAGTAGAATAGTTTTCACACCATTGTCGTGGTTTACTCAATCATTTATGTAAAGTTTAAAGGTGTAGCTTCTCTATTCTTTATTACCTTTTCCTTTCAAACTCTGCAGGTAGGCTAATGTTATCAATTTGGTATAGGAAAAGTATAGGTCTTCCGGGGCGGAAGAAATGTCAGGAAAGGCCGTGTGAGTTGGGCGAAAAAGTAATCGAGTAGACATGGAAATAGAAATGGTAGGATATAAAAAGGAGCGACGAGCTGTAGCAGAGAGAGTTTTAGTCAGAGTTTGAAAGGAAAAGGTAATAAAGAATAGAGAAGCTACACCTTTAAACTTTACATTTATTTCCCATCACTTTTTGGTTGTCCCTTTAGATACGCATAACATTGAAACCTAATCTGCCACGGAATGGCTTCCTGCGCGGAGAGAGGATTGTCCGTGCTGGATCGTGAAATATGCGGCTTGCAGGTTGAAATGCGCTCCGAAAAGCTCACCATGCGTCACAAGGCATTCAGCAGGATGGTAGCGATTCTGAGCAACCAGGAGGACGTATTCCTTGAGTACATGGACTCGGACAGCTTCAATACCGAATGGGGCGACATCTTCGATGCGGTGTACCAGGGAATTCTCGTACAGAGTGGCTCTAGTGCCGCATCGGCAAAGGGCAAGAATAACGATTACTTCGTCGTTCTGCTGAAGCTTGTGGAGCTGGCAATGGACCGTGATGCGCCACGGCTCCAGTACAGTCAGCTGATTGGCGCGTCCGTGAGAGCTTTGAAGGAGCCATCCGTACGGTCGACCTTTGGGGTGCCTTTTCTGCAAGTGCTGAATAAGTACGTGCTGTCCTCGAAATGGGATCTAACTCCAGTTAGTTATGAAGAATGGAAAGGTTTGCAACTGCACGTTCGAACATAATCCGAAGGGTAATTATTAATCTCTACATTTTTGTTTTTTTGTTTTCAGAGATACTCGAATGCAGTTTTGAAATCATGGATGAAAATCAAATCGCAAGACAGGTTGCCGTGGCTTGCCTGTCATCATCCGTGAGGAAGTTTCTTGACAATTGTTCGTTGTCTTCCATGCTGGTTGAATATCTCCCGAATTTGATTAATTACGTGCGACAAACGGAAAAAGGGAAAGTGCTTCACGAACTAATGAGAGTCGCGTGCCATATAGTGCAAGATGTAGGTTAACACATTCCCATGTGTTATTTTGGTCCCCACCATTACCTCTCATTGCTTCTTCCCACAGCTGGCCGTCGATTGCAGGACTGAAGTTATAAAGTTCCTGGACTCCTTTCTTCCGTACACAATTAAGGCATACGAGGCCAAGATGGATGCCGAGCAGAAAAGTGTACTTTTCCGTTTGATGCATTTGTCACTGATTATCCTTTTCCCGGATGGAAAACAACTGTCTGCTGCCGAAAGACTTGCCAAAGATGTAGCTCTTTCGCCGGGAGTTGATGAGGCAGCACGCAAAAAAAGTTTGCGCCAGTATTATTACATCGTCACGTGCGAGTTGAAAGCGAATCATTCAACATCATATAGCGCTGCTGGTGGGGCCAGAGAGAATAAATTTACCGATGGATTCATCGACTTTGCCGCACGATTGTGTTTTACGGTAGGCGTTAGGTTATTTTTTTTAAGAACTGCATATCCGTTCAATATTTTCAATTTATTTCCTTTAATTCATTGCAGATTTATTGGAATGAAGGTATCCTGGAAGATAGCAACTCCGAAGGATCGGCATCCAAAAAGGTGAAGCTTTCAAGCAAGCTGCAAAGCTTAATCGATCTGGTTATTAATGATTCGAATCATCACGACTGGCGCTGGTAGGTTTTGCGATACGGTCTTCATTTTTAATTTTAAATTAAAACTTGTGGTTTTCCCTGTCTGCAGGTTCGTTATTACCTCGCATGTCATGGATAGACACCATGGTGCATTGCAAGGCGAAGATTATTCAACCGTGCTACAACTACTTTGCGATATACAGCCGTCTCTGCAAATGCCGGAACAGCAGCAAGCTTTTTATCGCTGCTCCCGTGTAGTGCTGGAGTTTGAACAGACGGACACATTCCGTTCGTTGATCGGCTCGGTGATCGATGAGGCATTCTGTCGGGAACGTTGGACCAAAATAACGACCACGACGTTCCGTGGCTGCACTAGTACGGCAGCAAAAGAGTCTGCCGAAAGCAATGCTCTTTTGCAGCTGCTCATAAAACATCGCAAATATCCGAACATCAGTTTCCTGTCCGGAACCGTCCTGAAGGCTTTCTACACACATGCGATCAAGAAAACGAACGTAAACGTCGCTACGGTGCAGGTCATCTTGGAAACGTTGGCCAGTGTCGAGTGCTTGGGAAGTGTAGACGAGGTGTTGGATCCACTGTTCAATTACCTTTTCCCACAAACCCGTGAGTCCCAGGCGAAAGAGATCCTACACTCCAAGGAACGGTTGGACGCAAAACTGCTGGCAAAGATATCGGTGCTCGCTGTTGTGGCCAAACATTCTAGTGAGAACGATGATGAGAAAAAACAGGAGAAGCTAAGTAAGCGAGCGCAAAAGCACGGAGCAAGTTTCCACGAACAAGAGGATCGTTTGAAATCGTTGGAACAGACGTTGCTGTGGCAGAATGTAGACGAGCTGGTCACGATGGAAGATGTTGACATTTGCCAAACAATTGAAAGTAAGCCGTCTCTTGAGGTCACGTACAATGTAAACGAAGCACTGTTCGAGAAGCTTACCAAAGCGATCAATTTCGAAAAGCATACTTTACCGGACAACAGTGGCATGCTAGCGATGGCTCTGGTTAACCTCTGCTACGATATGGAGCTGTACCTTGAGATTCTGAACGTCTTGCTGCTCCACGGTGCGTACGACGAGGCACAATGCGATAAATGTCTGTTGGCCAAGAAAGTGCAGTTTAAGTTTCAAGAGATCGTACTGGGTTTGCAGCGTTTGCTGGAGAACGTTGCTTCGTTGAGCAGCAGCGAACTGACGGAGATCGGTAATCGGTTGTTGGCAATTTTCCGTGGTCCACATCATGCTAGCGTACGTAAAATTCTGCAAAAGTTGGACGTATCTACTGTGTTACGCTGGACGAAGGCACAGATAGATAATACTGCAGGTGCTGACTCGCAGTTCGCAGAAGTGATAAATGCAGAAAATCTTTCGCACGAACAACGCACAAAACGATGCTTTCTGCATATCATCGCGCACTATTTGCAATACGATGGAGTGAATTCGGAAGAAGCATACGACCTGCTGAACAGCATCGAGCTAAATACTTACAGCAACATCGATCTGTTCTGCGTGTTCGACCTGTGCCGCATTTTGCTGCGCCAGCCCTCCCACGAATTCATTGCCGACTGGGTATCGAGACAGTTCATAGATGTATGCAAGCAGCACCATACAAATGTGGCCGTAACCGAAGTTATCATCACGCTGTACGCAGGTATGTTTCCAATTCGACTATAGCAGCAAATTAAGTAATGAAATAGGTAATCCTAAGTTAATGCCTCACATTTCGATTCTTTTGCAGATCTCGTGATGTTTGTAAGCCCATTTGAGGATATGGAAAAAATTGTAGCTACCATACTGTACTCGTTTACCAAGAAGTGTGCCAACCGTACTTATTCGGCTGACCTGCAGGCAAAAATAGTGGCCCAGATTAAGTTCCTGCTGAAAGCATTCCCACAATACTTGGAGTCCAACTTGCACCAGAAAGTGTACTCCGTACTGGTACCTCTATTGGGAAACCCAAGCTACCGGATCAAGATGGAAGCCACGCGTACTCTGCTACACTTTCTGCAACCCGAATGGGCCTACAGAGAGGAGGCAAAAGCTCCGAGTAATTATTACGACTTTCAATCCGCCCTGTACGGAAACGTACAGTTTGATGAGGTGCTCGAGACCAACAGCGTGGACGAAAAGCTGAATTCCATCAGTACCTACATACAGCTGCTGCTGGGAGCGTTTAGCGTCAGCTACGTGATGCGACGGCGAGCATTACGCGATCTGATCGTGCTGGTTTACGTGGCGAATGTTTCCGATGGTACGAAACATCACCATTTCATTTGCTTATTTCAAACGCATGATATTGGATGCTTTTGTTTTAGAAAAAATCATTTCTCTGGTGCGATTGGTTAGCGAGAGCAGTGGAATCGACGCAAAGAAAGTGCTCCAAAGTGATATGGATACGGTGCTGGAGCTGTGGCTAACGAGAGGCTATAAATTGCAGAATTTTCCCTACCGTTTGGTTGGAAATGCTAGCTCTCTCGAGGAGTTCGTGCATATGCAACGAAAGAATCTAGCCTTCGTGATGCTATGTATACACCCGGAGCAGTTTCAAAAGTTTTGTGAGTCCATCCGAGTAGAACCAACCGCAATGATGAAGGTATGCAATCGGCATCGGTGTTCTGAATCTGGTGACCATTTTTTTCTACTGAAAGTTTCCTTTTTAATTGGTACAGGCAGTCGTCCCGAAATGCGTATCATTTTTGTTACCACACTATGCAAAGTGCGAAGGGATGCCTCAGAAGTACACAAAGATGGCGGAGAATATGCACAAGGCGATGGCTTCTTTCTTGGGGTCGGTAGATCTGAATACGCATATTCTTGGCATACTCAAATACATCACCTACCGTCTGCACGATAGCGACGAGCTGAGATTGTTACTAGAGCAAGATGTACCAAGGTTCGGCGATGAAGCGGTCACAGTCACCAAGGCAATCTACGTCAAAGCACTGGAACATCTGAAGGAATGTATTAGCGATTCGACCGGCCCAATGTATTCGCTGCCCAGTTGCCTTTGCTTGAAAAGTTCCGCCCAAATCGAACGTACCCTAATGGAAGTGAAACGCTGGCTTTGGGACACCGACGAGCGACAACAGAAGATGGTCCATTTGTTCCACTACACGGTGCTTTTTGAGGATTTACAGCAGTACTTTATGCAGCAGGAGGAAACATCATTCAAATCGTACCTGGTGCGTGACGTTGTCTACTTTCTCTGCAATTTATTAAACACCTTACCGGCGCTTCGTTTGGCCACGCTGAACAGTCTCGGTCGGTTTCTAGCGCTACTGGTAACGGCCACCGATGCTGGAGCAATGCTTTCCGTGCATCTTAATTTCATCGTGTCGTCCCTGCTTGAGACGGAAGTGCGTGAGCAACCGACGTCTAAAGTGGCACAAAAATCTCTTTCCCTATTGCGGCTACTGATCGTGCAGCATGTGGATACGTTCGCGGATGCGATCGCAAAGTTGAACTATCTACCGGCCGATGAGCGCTTTGCGGAGCTGCGGGAAATAATTGCATGGAAAAAATCGGCACATGGCAAAACAGTATCCTTGGCAAGGGAGATCGACGGTTTGACACAGTTGCCAAACATACGGTATGAGGATTTGGTCGCGCTTAAAATTTTGGTAGGTCTTTGTTAAGTTTGTGTTATGCTCATGATCGTCAAAACCAGTTTTGTTCTGTTTTGCTTCATTAGCTTTGTTCTAAGAAGGACGAATTACAAGCCATTTGCCAAAAACTTTCCATTCAGAGTGTGAGCAACGATGAAAGCAGCGTGTTAAATAGGTTAATCTATACCTTAATAGAACTCGTACGGAGCTCCACTTTCGATAAGGTAATATCTTACCTATGGCAAAGCGAAAACTATTCTACTCATGCGTCTATTCTTTTCCAGAGAACAGTTGAAGCGCTGCGTTGTTTGGGTGAGGTGGGGCCGATCGATTTGGGGACCATGCTGCTCAAGTCAGAAGTGGAAACTGTTGCTTACGACTCGGTAAGTAAATGATAAGCTGATTAAATTTGAAAAATTAGCGTTTTTTTACCGTTTTCTTTCGTTAATAAGGTTGCTAATCTGGAAGATGCCATTAAAAAAACTGCCGAAACCACCCTTATGGAGTTGAATGTTCTGTTGACCAGTAAAAATGTCACCGTCGGGCGTGTAGCGTCTCAGATTGCTTACCAATTGCTACATGGAAAAACCTTCCACTCAATCGGTGGTACGAGCTTTAATTAATACAAGTTAAGAAATGACTAAAGATTAAAACAATATTTTGATAATTGCGATTTTTAGAATCGTTGCCGACCCTTCGCCCGTTTATGGGAACATCGTCTGCTGAAGTCACGCTGTTTTCTTATGGCAGTGTACCAAAACTAACGGCATTGCTTGAGAATGAAGAAAAAGATTTTCGGATGTTTGTAGAAGAATTGGCTAACGCGCTGTTATGTGCTTTGAATAATACCATGTTGAAAGCGCTGGTCGGCCAGGAAGAAACGTTCGCCGTAAAACTGGTTCCGCTGCTCATGCAGATTTCATTGAAGCTGTCCAAATCATCCGTGGATACCGAAATCGGCCTGTTTGTAAGTTGATATATTGTCCACACTAGCTCGGTTATAAGAGCAGAGATGTAATGAATTGTTTTGTCAACTTTATTTCATAATCGATTCCTGCTTGTATGTTTGTAGTTAAATCGATTCTTTGAAAAGTTTGGCGCAAATCGAACGGATTCACAGAAGCTGTTCAATAATCCTAAAGCTGTGCAGCTGATGCTAACGATTGTGGAATGCGTTCGTGTGCATAATCAGCAGTAGGTGTTTAGCTGTTCACACCAAAAAATCACTGCATGTCCAAATGGTTTCAGTTATTTTAATTAATTCACTACCTTTTTCAGTTTCGCACAGCATCAAATCAAACTGGACTATTTACCGATAGCGGAAGCATCGAAGTACTGCCAAGCTCACTTTAAAGCGATCCTCTACGCTGAACTATGGTACAATGCTGAAATTACGGCAACAAACTCCAAAGCAACGACAGGACCCACCAAAGCGACAGCAAAGCGCACCTTGGGCGGCATCATGAAGTTTTGTCATCAAGCGATTGGGGTTTACGATGCCGTTAAAGCATTTCTAGATCCAATACTGGAACGAACCGAGTACTACAGCTTACAGCAAAACCACACTGCATCGTTGCTATTTCTGGATGCTTCCTTTGGTTTTCGGCCAAATGATGCAAATGTGGCCGAATCATTGGCCCATGCTTCGAAAAAATGCAGCCTGTACGGTGTGGCACGGTCCTTGAATGCACCGAGTAAGGTGGATTACGAGTGCCTGTGGCGTCTAGGCGACTGGAGCCTGGCTATCGATGCCGAAAGAATGGATGCTGGTAAAAGCGAGGGTCAAAGCGCATTAACCATTAATTCGGAACTGTTCGAGCGGGCCCATTATAAAGCTCTCAAGTGTCTGGAGCTGAAGGATGACCTAGCCGTGGAGAGCGCAATTTCAGACGGACGGCGTGCGATCGTTGAAATGTTCAAACTGACTAGCACCGAGTCGACGAAACATATCTACCACGGATTGTGTCGTCTTAGGCAGTTACAGCAGATAGAGGATTTCGCAGATATACAATTTTTCCGAAAAATCGATTGCGAACAGGACCTGCTTAATCAATGGGACGCGCAGGATAAGCTACCGTACAGCGAGTTCGGTTTGATGGAGCGCCTGCTATCGCAACGTTTGTGCATTTTCAACACCGCTCGAGTTCGTGCGAAGCGGAAATGGGTTCCGCAGGCAATCTACAACACGCTGGTGCTACTGATCCACGAATCGCGTCTTGGAGGATACCATGACAGCGCACTGCGGAACATTCGCATTGCAACCGAGTTTGAATTGCCACCGAACGTGAAAGCACTCGTACAGCTGGAAGATGCCCAGTTGAACTGGTCGCTCGGCGATCGGAAGCTTGCCTGCGAGCTCGCATTGGAGGTGATGGAAAACCAGCGATATAACAATCTTATGGTGAACGCAACCGCTTGCCGTGTGTACGGTGAATTTATGGCGGAAAGCCACACAAAGGAGGTCTACACGTTGTATCAGGATTATTTTCAGCAATCGGAACAATGTGTCACACAAGCTTTGGCATCGAGAAAGACGGCAACAGAGGCCATCGCGATTGATCACCGTTGTTTCGACAGTGAACGAAACTTTACCGTCTTGTATACGGTGGCCAAATATGCGGATCGTGAGTTGGGAAGGGTAAGACTCGGCAAGCTGCTATTGTAGACGAGCTATAAAACTTTTGCTTTTGTGTTTACAGTTGGACAAATTTTTGCATTCGAAAGATTGGGAATTGCGTCAGCAGAATATCGTTAAAATGAAAGCAGAAATAGAACGCCTTAAGCAAGAAGGTGTTGGGGCTAATGAGCAAAGGCGTAAAGAAATTTCTCGACAATACACTTTCACGCAAAAAAATATGCTACGCGCTCAGAAAGCAACGGATACGGTCAAAACGGAGCGTTTGAACTACCTGCAGCTAGCGTTGGCGAACTACATACTGTTCGCCAAAGAAGACACGATCAAGAGCGATACGGTGATCTTTCGGATTCTCGCCTTATGGCTGAGCAATCAACATATAGTTCAGATACAGGAAATTTTAGCCGAATCCATAGATCAGATACCGTCGCATAAATTTATCGCAGTACTTCCACAGCTGACGGCTCGACTGAGCGTGACCGGAAGCGTAGGCAAACTGATCGACGGCATTCTACTCCGTTGCGGAACCGACCATCCGCATCACACACTTCCGTTCGTCTTTGCACAACTGTACGCCTTCAAGGATCTGCCCCCGAATGAGTAAGCTCCGTTTGGCGAGAAGAGATGAATGAAGGGTGTGTTACATGTAGCTTTTTGTTTTTCACAGAGTACCTGAAAATGATGGCCGTTTGCTGGGGGCTAAGGCGTTGTACGAAAAACTTAAAAATATACCATCAATCGAGCATATTGTTGGCCAAATGAATCGAATGAACCTTGCGCTGATTGACCTGGCCAATAAGTCCATCTCAAAGAATCCCAGCTTTCAAGAGTACACCATGACCGAGAGAGATCCGTTGCGTCGTTTGACGAACCTGGATCGGATTCATTGTCCCACGATCGAGTTACCGGTGAATAAGAGTGGTTCTTATAAGCATCTGGTGAAGGGTGTGTCGAAATGGGATCCGAAAATAGTCGGTGTTGGTGGGATCAATGTACCGAAAAAGCTCAAATGTCGATGCACGGACGGTGTGGAACGAACGCAGCTCCTGAAGGGCAAGGATGATATGCGCCAGGATGCGGTCATGCAGCAGGTGTTTGGAATTCTAAACATTTTACTGCGTAACGATAAGGAAACGGCGAACCGGAATCTCTCGATAAAGACCTACAAAGTGGTTCCTTTATCCAGGCAGAGTGGAATCTTGGAATGGTGCAATGATACGGTTCCGATTGGTGTATGGTTGACACAAGGGCATGAAAAGTACCGACCGGAAGATTACAAACCGTCGGTGGCACGGAAAAAGTACTCTAACGTACGTCTCATGAAGAAAATAATTGAAGTAAGGCAATTATATTAACACAACGCTATTATTCATTTGTTTATAGAATGCCCAGCCTGGAATGACGGTGGATAAGAAGCTGCAAAATTACTTGGACATCTGCCGTAAGATTAAGCCAGTGTTTCGGTACTATTTTCTCGAACATTATTTGGAGCCCGGCAAGTGGTTTGAGCGACGCCAAAACTATACGAAGAGTGTAGCCACTAGTTCGATGATCGGGCACATTCTCGGCATTGGCGACCGCCACGTGCAGAACATTCTGATCGACAAGCGTACGGCTGAGGTGATTCACATAGACTTTGGCATAGCCTTCGAAATGGGAAAGAACCTACCGACGTCGGAGACCATTCCGTTCCGTTTGACGCGGGACATTGTTGATGGAATGGGCATAAGCGGCGTGGAGGGTGTCTTTAAAAAGTAAGGATAAATGTAAAATTCTGATTATAACCTGGCAACGTATTAACCTTCTGATTGATTTTTTTTAGATCATGCGAGAAGACAATGGAGGTTCTGCGTAATAATCAGGCACCGATACTAACTATCCTGGAGGTGCTGTTGTACGATCCGTTGTACTCGTGGAACGTCCTGGCGAACAAGAAAGCCAATCAGCAGCAAATATCGGAGGAACTGACGGATTCTCCTATCGCAGGCAAGGAGGGCCTGGGGTACGCTGAGCTGAGCATCAATGTAACGGCCGAGCATGCCCTCATGCAAGTGAAGAAGAAACTGGACGGGAAGGAGGATGATAAGTTTATGTCAGTTGAAGGTCAGGTACAGAAGCTGATCTTCAGCGCGACCAGCGAGCGCAATTTGTGCCAACTGTTCCACGGATGGCAGCCTTATCTGTGAGATAAGTATTTCTTTTGTCTACTTTTATTCCTCAATGCGTTATCTTTCAGCTGTTAAAAAAATCTGCTTGTTCTTTTAAAGACGAAAAAAAAGTTTTATTCCGTGAATATTGAGAAAATAGTTGTGAGGCTTAGCCTTTGTTTGGTGATAAATGCACAGTTGCGGTGATGTTTAGAATTAATATAGAAAACGAGGTAGCTAGGCTTTTGTAGCAAAACAACAATACGTTAAAAGAGGTAGTTGAGTTTTTGAAAAATCCCTGTATGTGCACGAAGATCTAATACGGGTGTCTAGCCGCCAGTTACCTCAACCGAAGTGCCATTAACGTAGCTGCTTTTTTCCGATGCCAAAAAGGCAATCACTTCGGCAACTTCTGCAGGTGGAAAAGAAAAACGATTATAGAATGATGTTGCATCCGCATTCGTATTTTCGACCTACCCTCTGGATTGCCGAATCGGCGCAAGGCACATTGCATGATCATCATGTCTTTCACCTTCTGTGGAACCGTACCCGTCATCGGGGTATGAATGAAGCCGGGCACGACCGCATTCACGCGGATGTTGTAACGACCAAATTCTCGCGCAACCACCTTCGTCATCGCTTCAACGCCTGCCTTACTCGGCGAGTAGTTGGATTGGCCCATGTTGCCGGTACGCGCAACGATCGATGACACGTTCACCATCGATCCGCCTACTCCGTGATCGATCATCGCACGGCCAAACCGCTGCAGCATCAGCCACGTGCCCTTAAGGTTCACATCAATCACCGCCTCGAAGTCCGTTTCGGGCATCTTTAGCAGAAAGTTGTCCCTCGTGATGCCGGCCGAATTGACGACCATCGTCGGGGGGCGCTTGTAGCGCTCCAGCACCTGTTTCAGAACACCATCAATGCTCTCGCTGGACGAGACATCCATTTCGTAGGCAGCATTGTTGGCATCTCCTTCGGGTTTCGCCAGTGCCGCTACCGTTTCCTGTGCTGCTTGCACATTCCGATCCACCGCGACGACTATCGCCCCTTCGCGCGATAAGAGTTTGCTCGTCGCACGTCCGATTCCGGAACCGGCCCCTGTTTACGTAAGATATTGTTATTATGCTCCGTTTCCGCCCGGGTTCCTCGAACGTACCGGTCACGAACGCTAGCTTTCCGGCCAATGGAGCAGCCATTGGAAAAAGCTTACAAAGTGAAAGTGAATATCAATAAGTTGAATCTAACAAATAACGAGAACTATGTGGAAGGCTGGTTCTTCTGTGAGGCTAGTCAAAACATAACTGATCAACCAACAACATGTGATAATGGTAAACAGTGCGAAGAAATCATAATCAAGATGCATAAACTCAAGTTGTATGAATATATTTATGCACCTTGGACATAGCTTCCCGTTATATTCTTTCAACAGAGCGGTTAAGTTCTGGTTGATATACTTCCGGTGGTTTATTCGCATTATAACCCTTACAATTTACAATATCTTCGTATTTTAAATCACAGTTTCTAAACTATGATTATAGTTCGATACATACTCAAACATGCGTTTTTTTTTAAGAAATAGTTGATTCTCTGCAAGTCCTTTTTGAATATAATTTAGATCGGCGACGATCCTTAATGTGCACTTGACAAACTCTCGCTGAGTCGTCAATGTGTCTTCACATACGGTCCTTTTGGAACAACAATAATACTCTTCTTCTTCTTGGCGTAACGACCTCTTGGTCATGCCTGCCCGTTAAGGGCTTACGAGACTTGTTTCCCTGTTGTACGTGGATAGTCAGTCCTCTCGTACAGGGGAGGGTCCGGTCTCGGTTGGGATTCGAACCCACGCCGTCGAGGTGGTGAGCCCCGACGCTCAAGGGCCGATTTTCTAACCGGCGCTACCGCTCGGCTATCGCGGACCCCCCAACAATAATACTCTTGATTACCAATTATTTCCTATTTTTTCGTTCGTAATGTGTTTTTCTCTAAATTTATTACCTTTATGTAATGGGTTTCTGCTGCTAAGCCATCACCGCGAATGATTGCTCGCTATCATTGCTGGTTTGCCTATGCGGTTTAGTATGATTAAACGTTTGAAATGGCTTCGGAACGTTTGTGGTAGTTGAATCTGAAAACAAAATATATAAATTCTATTTTGTTGCACCCGAAAAATATTTGGCCTTTCATACTACCTGGGATTGGAGCGAAAAAAGAGGTTGGATCGCTATCAGTACCCGGTTGGGATGGTGCACCGAGAGCGGTAACATAAGCATCATTGGCAGCCTTCAGCAGTTTGTACGGTTCCATGTATGACTCGTTCATGGTGATGTAGTGCTATTTTCGGTGCAGGTTAAAAAGAAAAACAAACCAAAAGTATGAACTACACATTTTTGAGTTGAAGCATTAACACTGCCTTACGTTTTGCAGCTCCGCTGGCAGCATACTGTTGAACGAGGAAGCCAGATCCTTGAAAGACGGTCTCCTCTGGGGGTTCACGTACCAGCATGTTATCATGTGGTCGAAAATTTCCTCGCTGGCGTACTTTGGTTTATCCATCCTGTACCCATCACGGATCTTAGAGAGGAAACACTCGTTGGCAGATATGCCTGGGTATGGTATCGCTCCGAGGGAGAAGAATTCCCACAACACCACGCCGTACGACCAGACGTCGCTTTTGGTGCTAAACACGTGCTCGGTGAGGCTCTCCAGGGCCAACCACTTGACCGGAAGCGGTCGATTGTTCGTTCGTTTGAACGTTTGTCCGGGTACTTCCACGATATGGGCCAGTCCAAAGTCGCCGATCTTGACGATGTTGTCGTAGCAGAGAAGCACATTACGGGCCGCCAGATCACCGTGTACAACGTTTCTGTCGGCCAGGTACGCCATGCCGTTCGCTACCTGTGCCGCCCAGCAGATCAAATCCGTGGTCCGGAACTCTTTGCAGGCTCGTTTGCCGTCGTCGTTCGGGTCAGCGTGTTCTTGCTTCAGGAAGTACTGCCAAGTTTGCTCCAGATTGTCTTGGCAATCGATGAATTTTGAAGCATTTTCGCGTAAATATTGCTCCAGGCATCCGTAGGGACAGTATTCAAATATTAACATCGTTCCGGCTGTCGAGAAAGGTAACGTTTAGTAAGTACAACTGGAAAAGTCAACAGTCTCGCCCATCGCTTACCTTTTTGGACGTGTTTTGTGACGGCACCCAACAGGTTAACAACGTTCAAATGCTGTCCAATACTGACGAGTATTAATAACTCGCTGATTAGAGCCTCATGTGCGTCGGTTTTATTCGTGGTGCTTCGAACCATTTTTACCGCTACCTTCGTAACAGCCTCGTTGACAATGATATGCTTTGCAGTTGCCAGCAGCACCACGCCAAACTGTCCCTGGCCGATCTGTTTTCCCAGCGTAAGCCGATTCCGTGCAAACTCAAACTCAGGCGGAATGCTATTTCCCGTCTCTTCCTGCTTCGTTTCTGATAAGGGTGATACAGTTTGTGATTTTGTTCTAATTGCGGGTTGGATTAAGCAGATACTGACGGATACAAGTATCAAAAACAGGATTGGAAGTATCATCTTCCAGATAGGCTTGGTACCGGCTTCCAAACGCTCCTCAGTTACTTCCCATATGTATGAGGTATTCCCAAATCGATTTCGTGCCTCACACCGGTAATTACTAAGACTTTCGTTTGGCAAAAGGGTTGCACTTATAGAGGAACCATTGTTGTGCAAATCGATAAGGTTTTTTGACCAACTAATCCCTGGTGTAGGATCACCGGAGACATTACAAAATAGGGGTAAAGTTTTGCCTCGTTTGATCGGAACTATGCCTGAGTTTTTTCCATCGATCGTTGCAATCGACGGTGCAATCGGGTGCCTTACAGTAATCTTGAGCTTCTCGCTCATCGCTGCTCCATTCCGTAATACACCGTGGCACTCTACCTCGTTATCCTCGGACGAG
The DNA here is from genome assembly GCF_943734765.1 of Anopheles ziemanni. Lineage (NCBI taxonomy): Eukaryota > Metazoa > Arthropoda > Insecta > Diptera > Culicidae > Anopheles > Anopheles ziemanni. Next base: position 31,885,405 of record NC_080705.1, on the reverse strand, counting down.
TTGAGTGTTCCAGGCAAGGTATGAATAGCCTCCCAATAGTATCGATTCTCACCCTCTGCCTCCATATCAGGAAGCTTCTTGCGATAGCTATTGTAGCTAAGTGTTATTTCCTTCGTAAACTCGTACCTATCGAGCCGACACCGAACGTCTACCCGTTCATTATCGTAAATGGCACCGATCGGGGAGGTGACATCCAGTATCATTTTTTGTTCGAAGTTGCGTAGAAACAGCAGTGATTCGGTTGACGCAGTTCCCTCGATATTTGTAGCGGTGCAGCGAACGATTCCGGGCCAGGATGGTAGCTCGAAATTTGCTTTGACATGGAATTTAATCGTGTCGTTTGGTGAAGTAGTCTAATTAGTAAACATTTAATTTAAAAAAATAAAAAAATAAATATTTTTTTTATTAAAAATAATGGAAAACTCATTTACTCTTTTACCAAAATAATTTAAAAAAATGGAAGCCCAAAGCGATAAAGCATATGTTAACTGTTTCGATGTAGAATGCAAAGAATGATGATTGTTTGTATGATTCATATTTTCAGGCAATAAGTAACAAAGTTATCCAGGAAATACATACATAATTTATAGCTTTCAAGATGTCCATCGACCTTGTTCTTGCTTGACATTGGTTCCAATCAAGTGATGGACACGGAGTGAAACTGAAATCCAATAACGGCCGCGGGTATCCTTCTCCCTGGCAACCGAATTCCACCGAATCATCGCCCCTCAGAACGGAGACGTTTTTCATGCGCAAATTGTGGGGTTTTCCTATGTAGAAAGCGAAAAATACACATTGTTATCGAGGCGTATTAGTCATGGCGATTGCTGATAACTATAACATAAATTTACCGTGAATAACAAGGTTGATGTGATACGTGACGGTCGTATTCTCAACATCGCCTGTAACCGTCATCCAACCGCTGTGTTTGAACTCCAAGTTTTGTATTAGAAGGCTTTTGTTGGTTTTGGTAAACATCTCGCGGCAGGTATATGCTCCCTTGTGGCGGGACTTGCAATCGTATCCAGCGTTGTTTCTGATACTCCACGAAATTCGGCTGCTCGGTGGGTGAACAAAGGAGGCTGTAAAAGCATTTCCTGGCACGGCTAGGGAACCATTTATGCTTTCTGCGTTTGATACGATTTTGAGGTCGCCTGCCTGGACGGATATCATCGTTAAAACAGTGTGTGCACACTGGGAACCGTCCTGTTTGAGGCAGCATTTGTAATACCCGACGTCGTTCCTGGACATGTTTCGAATTGGTAGTGAAAAGCTTCCATCGGCAGCTAATGGCTGTAAATGTACATTGGCAAACGTGTGGAAAAAAGGTTAAACGAAATCATTAAATTATTCATATTCAGTCAATATTATTCATACCTGATAGTGACCTTGCTGCATGCTTGTATAGAACCACTCCACAGAACTATTTTTAAGTTCTGCGTATGGACCGGAACACGTGAGCCTTGTATCGCTGTACTCTGCCACTAGTTTTGGTCCAATTATGTGGATGAGTTCGTTTGACGCTTTAACAAAGGATGATTACACGATACCAAACAAAATTGTTTATCAATCGGCCAAATTTGCCACCAAAAACTGCTTACCATTCGAAAAGGATGATATGCGTATGATAACAACACAAAGTAAAAGCTTCAGCTGCTGCATTATTGCAATTGTTTGGCCACTATATGCACGATTTACTACGCACTGTCACAGCAATGGTTTCACTAGTTCAACATCGATGCTTCGCAAGATCACCAATGCTCTCTTATTTACATGTTAGCTTTCAGTTACCCTATTTTCGCTCCAATCAGTTGAATAGCTGTTCTGGCAACAGCTAGAGATAAAAACATTGGTTAGTCAACGGTCTGGATTGAATCACATGTATTACACTTAGTTTTTCACACGGTGTTTGCGTCTCTTTTAAGTTTGTGTTCGGTTAAAGAACTCCAGCAATGTAAACTAATGCAGTAAATATCAACGGCCATTTGAATGAGTCAAAACTATTGATTGCAGAGAAGTGAGTCACAGCAACAAGTCTTGATTCTGAATTACTATACGCACTCGCGCTATCACATTATTTGCAACTTTTTCAACATTTCGATATTTTATGCGTAATGTTTACTTTGACTAAATCCTTTTTTCCTACGAGTTTCAAAAGGGGGGACAGGGTAACATGACGATATCATGTTGGCTGTCGTCTGGTGTTTTTTATGAAATTTAAATAACATTATTGGTCAAATAGATGTGGACTAGATGTTATCGATGTTGTAGGGTGTGTTGATTTTGGGCTGTTCCAGACCCCGGGATAGTTTTGAGATAAGCCCATAAAAAGTCACAGAAAACCTTATCAGAGGAGGGCGCTTGTCATTTCACATCACACCATCAAGGAAGAAAGCCTTCACATACAGTTTTGCAGAGGGAAAAAAGCGCATTCTATCAACTGCTTGAGCACAGCGAGTTTGCAAGGATATAAGTGGGTTTTTTTGGGCAAAATCTCTCCCGCATGCTTGCGCGCCGAACGCCTGAGAGAGGTCACAAACGCTTCCTTCACCTTATCGATGTTTTTCTGGATGTCCTATGATCATCTGACCCTTTTTACCATTCAGCTACTCTGCCCATACTCGCATATCAGTCCCATTTGACTTTTCATCACTTTTAAGTTAGCCCCATGACTAATGTTCATTTTCAATATATGTAAAGAGAGAGCGGAGAGCGGTGCCGCTGTGCGAAGGTGGGTGCCGCTGGGTTATGAGAATTAAGAATAAAAGCCCGGAAAGTGCGGGGCGACAGTCAGTCGCAAAGTAGTAAGCAATCCGTGTTGTTCTAGCTGTTACCAAATCTCCCCCCTACTCCCCCCTACATTTGGTGTCAGAAGTGGGATCGGTTCGCAAAATAAATTTTGGTGCGGAGTGACCAATAAAGGCGAAGCGAAGGAAAGTCGAAGTTCGTGGTAGTCCATAGAAAAGTCCGGCAGATTCTTTCGGCAAGGCGCGTGGTGCACGGCATAGTTGCCGTCGGAAAGAAGTGCGGGAGTGCATTTGCTGCGCGGAGTTAGGTGGACAGCGAGGCGTCGACGGGGTAACGCGGTGCGTGCGAAGCCCGAGAGCCAAACGGTCGTTGAAGCGGGGTTAAGAGGGTAGCAGTAGGTGGTATGCCGATAACACGCGGGTCGAAATCTAGCAGAGCGATGTTGGACGAACCCGTAGCTGGCCCCAGCAGAATGGACCAGTCGGAGGCAGACACGGAGCAAAGTGCGGACCAAACAATGCTCGAACGTGACGAGGAGCTCGAGGATTGTCTCGCGGAGGAAAAGCTCCGTCACCAACGGGAGCTTAAAATAAGGAAAGAACTGCTCAAGCTGAGGCTGCAGCACCGGAAGGAAATGGAGGAGCTGGAGCAGCAGTTCTCCGAACAGTTGGGCTCGTCGGAACCCGCACGTGAGCGTGAGCAAGAACGGGAGCTTACGGCAAAGCAGATCACGGCGCGTAAAGCCATTAATACCAGCCTACCCAAGTTTGGGGGACAACCCGAGATGTGGCCCTTGTTCCACAGTTGCTTCAGGTCGACCACCGAAGCCTGCGGATTTTCTCATCAGGAAAATCTCAAGCGGCTGATGGACAGTCTCGAAGGGGAGGCACTAGAGCTAGTGCGAGGGCGGTTGGTTTTCCCAGAAGCAGTGCCGGACATCATCGTCGACCTGAAGAATGCGTTCGGCAGGCCGTTGAAGCTACTGAGAAGCATGCTAGACCAGGTGAGGAAGGCCGCAAATCTTGATGAGAGGCACCCGGAGACCTTCATTTCATTTGGAATAAAGGTCAAGCAACTAAAAGATCACCTAGTTGCTGGTGAACTGAAGGATCATCTAAACAATCCGCTGCTTGTGGACGAATTGGTGGAAAAACTACCCCCCAGTTATCGACGAGAGTGGATACGATTTAGAAGTGCTAGCAATGAACCGGCTGTATCGCTTTTTTCCCGATTTATGGAAACGGTAGCCGCGGAAGCCGCGGAGATCGCCGAGTATGGTGAAAATCCAACACACCGGCCGAAGTACCAACCCGCAGCAGAAAGCACGAAAAAACGAGTTTGCCAGAACTGCGGAAACGTCGGGCACGAGGCCCAGAAGTGTTTAGTGAACAAAAGCGGACCGAGGTGCTTTGCTTGCAACGGATTGGGACACCGAGCGAAGGAGTGCACGAAGAAACAGCAAAAAGACACGCCAGGCAACAATAGGGCATGTTTCAAGTGTGGTATCGTGGGGCATCAGGCAAGAAATTGCGGGAACAGTTATGCAGTGGAGTGTGCCGGTGCCAAAGCAGAAGGATCCAGCAAAAGGAAATTACCCACAATACAGGTGACGTGTGAAAATAAAGAGTTCGAAGCGTTGGTGGACACTGGAAGCGAAGTGTCGCTCATAAGAAAAGACGTTTTCGAGGAGCTGCCAACAAAACCCGAAGTGTGGGAAAATTCGGAACGAATGCTGAGAGGTCTTGGTGGAATATCACAAAAAGGTTTCAAGGAAACCCAGGTTGCCATATCGATAGGTGGCGAAGTATTTGAAATTCAACTTACAGTAGTGCCGGTCCAAGCTATAACTGCGAAGTTGATCATCGGGATGGACTTCTTGGAGTCGGTTGAATACACCATCAGTAACTGTGGAATCACGATAGCACCTAAAGTTTTGGAGGACAGCAAGTGGATATACAACATACAGGAAGAAAATGAGGTGTATCAAGTTCATCCGAAATACCAACAAACTGTTGCGGAAATGTTGAAGAGAATCAGGCCAAACAGGGACGACGACCAATCGGAAATAAAAAAGTGTCCGATAAAAATGACAATAACAGTGAACGACGCAGCTGTGCCATTTAGGCATGCTCCGCGCCGTTTACCTGATGTGGAGAACGAAATAATAAAAGACCAAGTGAACGTGTGGTTGAAAGAGGACATAATTCAGCCGTCAACATCGGATTACGCAAGTCGTGTAGTGCTAGTGAAGAAAAAGGACGGAACCAATAGGATGTGCGTGGACTACCGACAATTAAATGAGATGGTACTTAAGGATGGATTCCCGGTACCCGTCATAGAGGAGGTGTTAGAAAAGCTCCAGAAGGCGAAATATTTCTCAGTGATGGATCTGGAAAACGGGTTTTTCCATGTGCCTATTGAGCCTAGTAGCCGAAAGTATACCGCGTTTGTAACCAAGGAGGGGCTATTTGAGTTTAAGCGAGCACCTTTTGGTTTCTGCAATTCACCGGCCGTCTTTATAAGATATGTGAATTATGTGTTTCAACCGTTGCTACATACTGGTGTTGTGAACCTGTATATGGACGACATAATAGTGCACGGCATTACCGCTGAGGAATGTTTGAACAAAATGGAACTAGTGTTCGAGAAAACGGCGGAGTATGGGTTGCAAATAAAATGGAAGAAGTGTCAATTCCTCCAAACGGCGATTAATTTCCTAGGGCATTATGTAAGTAATGGAGCAATTCGGCCAGGTGCGGAGAAGATAAGTGCAGTGCGGAACTTTTCAATACCTAAAGATGTGAGGGCAGTGCGATCATTCCTTGGCCTCACCGGTTTCTTTAGAAAATTCATACAAAATTACTCGTTGATAGCCCGACCACTGACAGACCTGTTAAAGCACGATGTGGAATTTCGTATGGGTGCGGTCGAGCGCGAGGCTGTCCAAAAGCTCAAAACACAGTTAATAAGTGAACCAGTGCTTAAAATCTACGAACGAGGCGCCGAGACTGAACTACACACAGACGCATCCAAGGATGGATTCGGAGGCATGATGCTGCAGAAGCTGGACGGAAAGTGGCATCCAGTTATTTATTGGAGTAAGAAGACGACGTCTGGAGAGGCAAAGCTGCACAGCTACATTCTCGAGGCAAAAGCAGTGTACCTGGCGGTTAAAAGGTTTAGGTTTTATCTTTTAGGCATGCCGTTCAAGATCATCACAGATTGCATCGCTTTTAAGCAGACGCTCCAAAAGCAGGATGTCCCGAGAGAAGTTGCAGGCTGGGTAATGTTCCTCCAAGATTTTACTTTCAGGGTGGAACACCGTCCAGGAAGCAAATTACAGCACGTGGACTGCCTGAGTAGGTATCCTAACCAAGTGCTGCACATTGTTGCAGAAGCGACCGTTCGTATAAGTAAAGCGCAAAAACAAGACGAGTCTCTTAAAGCTATTTTCGAACTTATCTCTAAAGAACCGTATGAGGATTTTACGTTGAAAGGTGGAGTTTTGTATAAGGTAGTGGAAGGAAACGAACTACTAGTGATCCCCAGGAGTATGGAAAGAGAAATTATTAAGGAAGCGCATAATAATGGCCATTTCGCTGTGAAGAAAACGTTACACGATATCAATCAGAAATACTGGATTCCCCATCTGGAGCAGAAGGTTAGGCAGATCGTGGAGAATTGTATACCGTGCATTCTGGTTAACAAAAAGAGTGGGAAAAAAGAGGGGTATCTACATCCCATTCCTAAAGGAGAACGGCCATTGCAAACCATACACTTTGATCACGTAGGGCCCATGGACTCTACTGGAAAGCAGTATAAGTACATTCTCACGATGGTGGATGGGTTTTCCAAGTTCGTATGGTTATACCCAACCAAAACAACCAGTGCTCAGGAAACGATTCAGAAAATAGAAATTTGGTCAGCTGTTTTTGGTAGCCCGGAACGCATAGTCAGTGATAGGGGAGCAGCCTTTACATCAACGCTTTTTGCAGAGTACGTTAAGGATAAGGGAATTGAGCATGTGGTTAGCACAACCGGTGTTCCCCGAGGCAATGGGCAAGCAGAAAGGGTGAATAAAACATTGCTGGCAGTTCTAGCCAAGCTTTCCATCGAGGATCCCGCCAAATGGTTTAAATGGATTACCCGAGTTCAACAAGCTTTAAACTCTCAAGTAAGCTCCTCAACTAGAAAGACTCCCTTCAAGATAATGTTTGGAGTAGAAATGCGAAACCAAGTGGGAGACGAGTTGAAAGACTTGATAGAGGAAGAATTAATTGAAAGGTTTGAGGCGGACCGTCAGGAAATAAGATTAGAAGCGAAAGAAGCAATCGAAAAGGCTCAAGTAGAGTACAAAAGACAATATGACAAAAGAAGAAAACCCGCGCCGGAATATGTTGTTGGAGACTTAGTAGCCATAAAGCGTACACAGTTTGTCACGGGGAAGAAACTGGCGAGTGACTTCCTAGGACCTTACGAAATTACGCAGGTTAATAGGAAGGGGCGCTACAAAGTCAGGAAGATTGCTGCATGCGAGGGGCCAAACGTTACGGCCACTAGCGCGGATCATATAAAGCTGTGGTCAGGTGTAGCGGCTGATGAAGAAATGGATGAGACTGAGTAGCTTAGGTGGCCCCTTGAGGACAATGGGGAAAATCAGGAGGGCCGAATGTAAAGAGAGAGCGGAGAGCGGTGCCGCTGTGCGAAGGTGGGTGCCGCTGGGTTATGAGAATTAAGAATAAAAGCCCGGAAAGTGCGGGGCGACAGTCAGTCGCAAAGTAGTAAGCAATCCGTGTTGTTCTAGCTGTTACCAAATCTCCCCCCTACTCCCCCCTACATATATTTTCCAAAAAAAATCTCAAAGTGGCCATTTAGTGCATGCTAATGTGAAAAAAATACCTAATTGACTGCGTCCCATATTGAAAGTACCCGCATAACAGTCCCATATATGATTACTTTGCTTAAATTTAAAAAAAAGTCCTAGTTATTGAAACTTCAACAATTTTGTAATATAAAGTAATTAAAATTACCAACAAATGGTTGTAATTCAAGTGTTTTTAATGAATTATACACTGTTAAAGTGCAAATATCCGTATGGAATGAAAACCCGAACATCGACGTTTTGACGAGCAAGTTAAACAAAGTATGCTATAGGATGGGACTGATATGCGAGTACTTTTGCTTTCGCCTTCGAAAGTACCCGCATATCGTGTCCCATCTAGTTTATTTTCACCATTTTAATATTGAAAACGTGTATTTTATATAAAATGTCATTCTCAGCGGAATGTTTATGTTACAATATAAAAGTTGTGATCAACCAATCATGTATTTTGTATCACTAATTACAGCAAAACAATATCTAATGTAAAAATGTTCAATCGGTATTTTCTCAAAATGGTGCTTTTGCAAATGGGACTCATATACGAGTATGGGCAGTACTGTCCCTGAATGTATCCTCTCACGATGCAAAGGCCAGAAACGGGACGGATAATTAGAAAATGATGAAAAAGTGGTTTGTGTGATAATACCATATCGAAGAAAGAGAAGTTAAAATGGTATGTCAAATGAGATTATTATAATCTGTTTCTGTTTATGTTTAAATAGTCAACTTTTTTAAATCGTAAAGTTACCCTGCCACACCCTGTATGAATAATAGAAAATGTTTTTTTTTACATTTTTGGCGATTTGTAGTCGTCGCAAAATAATGATTTTGTATGTTTCTTGATTCAAATTCAACAAGGGTTGTTGTTACCCTTCGTTTACGAGATGTGGAGCAACATCCTTACGCTCTTCGATGACTTTTCCTCACTCATCGACGCTGGTGATACTACCGTTGCTGCTTCAACTATACTCCCCATATTAGCACATCTCTCGTCTCTACAATCACTGTTGCTTACAGAGCACATCATACTCCATTTGAACGCACAGCGTGTCACCAGTAGTCACTTACACCGAAACGATCGTTTTGTGCAAACCCGGTTACCGGCCTATCACATCCGTCCAAATAGATCTTCAATCGTTTGAGCGCTGTCTTTTGCAGGTAACTTTGATGAGCCTTTGAAAAAACGATCGTTTTTGGTATCACATAAGCCAATTGTACAAAAGAGCGGTCGAAAACACAAACCGGTTCACGAGATAACGTACGATTTGATCTTCCCGCGAGGAACAAGTTTGCTATTGAATGGCGATAAAACACAAGAGAACACACAAACGGAGGCTCTCAGTTGGTCCTGGCAAGAAGCAGGGGGTCGCTATTCTAGTTGCAAAATATATTTTAGACTATAGCCGTTAAAAAAGTTGAAGCTTCAACGTAAGCTTAGGCTCTTCATTACACGAGTCGCTCCACAGGTGTTCAACAAGAGGATGGACTCAATGGCATCAGCACGTTTGTGTCCTTCAAAGTCAAAGTCTTCTGAGATCTCTTCGTGAGCAGGCGCAATCTTCTTAAAATTGGTCCGTTATCATTCGTAATTGCCTTACCATTTGAAGAGTTTGAATTTGGAAAACGACAAAATGATCTCTTTCTGTCGCCTTCAATGTCTTATGTTAACTGAGTATCGAATCAATTATGTCTCGAGCATGCGCCTCGTGTATACAACACTTGAGTGTTTTACTGGATTCTAGTTTTAATGGTCCATCCAATTCATGAATTCTATTCAAACCTTCAACTTTTTAGATCCTCCTTTCGATTCCCCAACTTGTATCCCCCTGTATCCCCAACTTGTATACTTACCCCTCCGGGAGGTAAGCGGTTGTTATACCTTGTTCACAGCAATTTCCGATGCTTTTGTAACTGTTCCATTGTGTGGCTTTGTGAAATATAATTTCTATACCATACTACTAAACAAAGTTCTTTTTTGTTGTTATCGAAAAATGAAGGTTTTTTAATTCAAAAAGCAGGAATATGCATTTAATTTGATTTGGGTAACTCATACAGTTTTTTTGTTTTTTTATGTGCCATGATATCCCCTAGTGGGACAAGGCGTCCCTCCGAAGAGAGTTTCTGTGACCGCAAGACGTTGTATTATAGATCGGTGGTCAGCCGTTCGTAATACTGGAGGGTGCCAGACTCGAGTTTCGATCCTACACCTGAAGCGTGGTGTTTCCTCGCACTACCGTTGCGCCATGGGCACCCCCAATACAGTTTACAGAGAGTAATATTTGAGGGTATTATGATTGGGAGCGCGGAAACGATAAACTTCTCGACGCTGGCCCATACAAAAGGTAAACAACACTTTGAAAAAAGCGAAAAAATGGCTGGGCGTCTCGACGATCCAAAACGACGCCACCTGCGTGTCGAGACGATGCGCGGATACGAAACGACGCGCGTCGTTATCGTCGAGCAGTTTCAAGCACCTCCTGGTCGATGAATCTCTATAGACCGTATCTGTCCGAAGCATATGTGGGTTCTATGGATCTTGGTATTTACCAAGAACATGATAATTCAGGATGCACTTTTCATATCAACGTTGTGTTTAGACAAGTCACTTTGATTTATTTAGCCATTAAGCCATAGTATAAAACACACCAATAACTCGATCGTTTTGAAAATTGATTAAAAATCAAAGTGCTCGAAACTTGTTAAAAACTATATATTTATATACCTTGAAATACTTGTATAAATACCCAGGTTGCTATTCGAGCAAATATGCGGAAACTTTTGAGCAATAACGCGGAACTGGATCATAATTCCCTCAATTGTTAGTCATGTGCTAGGCGTTAGATTGAACTTTTCTAAACTTGCCTTAACATATTAGGTAGGTTAAGCATGTTAGTATATTTGTTTAGTAATACATTTTTTTATGATTGTCTCGTTATTTTCTTAACATGGTTGTCCCATTTTAATTGATATTAACTTTCTTTTTCTTCTTCGTCTTCTTGGCGTAACGACCTTGTTGGTCACGCCAGCCCCTTAAGGGCTTAAAAGACTTGTTTCCCTGTTGTACGTGGGTAGTCAATCCTCTCGTAAAGGGGAGGTTCCGGTCTCGGTTGGGATTCGAACCCACGCCGTCGAGGTGGTGAGCCTCGGCGCTCATGGGCCGTCGCTAACGCTCGGCTGTCGCGGACCTCCTTTAAGGGGATATTAACTTTAAAAGAGTTAAAAAAGACTTTTTATGTTAGAAATTTAAAGTATTAGAATAGCGTAATTCAATATCAATGTTTGATAACTGGCAGTTCCTCATAATCTACGTTGGATTGGAGATCCATCACTGGTGCAGTCATGTTACGTGTTGTACATCCAAGCTGTGGATCCAATTGTACGATCGAGTATGTGTCACATTCCAGTTGGTCACGCAGGTGTTTGTTTGATCTCTTTTGCTTAAAGATTATACTGATTAACACCAGCACGAGGAGGACCCCTGCTGCTCCCAAGCCAGCGACTACGGTCACAGGGAAAGTGTCTATATCGAAGAAAGAAAATAGAGACAAATTTTACTTGGATGTCCCTAAATTCTGTGGTCATTGCAAACTGCTTATTTACCTGCCGGAACGATGTGCCACGTTATATTCACAGAACCCAGACGGTTACTGCCGATGCACTCGTACTCCACCAGTGTTTCATTGTTGTCCAGTGAAACGGTGATAGAGTTGTTTCCCCACGCATGAAAAATTTTGTTTTTGTTCCAAATAATCTTCGGTGGTGGTGCACCATGGATGTTACATACCAGCGTTGTGGATGCATTCGAAGCCAGTGAGATTTGCTGAGATTTAATGCCATCAGTAATGTGCGGAACGATTGGATCATAGAACGGCACACGAATGGTTTTGTTTAGCGAAGACCCCGTTTTGTACATGGCCGTGCATTTGAATTGTTGGTCCCTTGTGAAAATGTCCTTAGTGACATGTATTTCATATACACTTTTCCAAGCGTAAGGGTATCGATCTGTACGGAATTTTGCATGTTGTTTCGCGGCGGCGTTCTCCTGCACCGGATAGATGTTGACATTGTTGGTAAAATTGTAGACATCCACGGAACAAGTAATAACCAGGGTGTCACCATAAAGAACCCCATCAGCTGGACATTCGACTTCAAATTTCATGTCTTCCTTAAAATGTTTAAGGTACACGTGGGATGTTTCGTTATCTGTTCCTTCAGTGTTCGTAGCATTACATAAAAGGCGGCCTGGCGCTAAAACTTTCCAAGAAGGCACGACAACCTCCACGTTGGTCGAATAATTGCTATGATGGAACTATAAATAACTTAAATGAGCAGGAAACTTAAAAACATGAGGAAATCTATGGCTCGCTCACCTGCTGATGGTCGATCTTCACCCAGTTTTGCCCTTCGCAGCTATCATTTTTCACTCCCATATCAGGGCATTGTTGGTAGTAAAAATCAAAGGTTGGCTCAGGGTGTGCCCTTCCTTTGCAATGTAAGTTCGCGGTGCCACTCGTTTCGTTACCCACTACAATATTGTAGTTGTCTATAGCAATTTGCGGTTTTCCTGGAAAAGAGATTCGTTCTTTCAATTGTTGATTGAAATTTTTTTAATGATTTTATTTTTAACATTTTTACGATAATCGCACCAATCCAGAATTGCGTTAAGTTTGCAACGTAAAATGGTTGTATTATTTGAGATAAACAGCATTGGCCAAGCATACGGTCGGTTATTACGGGATGTTGAAAGCCATAGTTAATATGTAATAAGTAGCTACTTGCCACTGGAATAGAACCGGGTCTATTTTTCAGGCAAGTAGGTGGATGTATTGGTTGAATACTCGTGTAATTACAAGTTGTCAAACAAAAACTGTTTCGTTTTCGTCATTTTTAGAGGATAACTTACGACTTTTGTTACAGAAATATTATTTTATTGCATCAATGATCGATCTTTTTATTTACTGATGATCAAATCATGGTAAATTAAATTTCATAACTTTCTGTTTACTTGTGTTAGTGGTTTAGTTACCGGCAAGTACATGCTGCAGTGCGAACGGCTACTTGCCACTTGCCGACGTGGGAATCAGCCTTATATATAACTAGCTGATTAACCCGATTTCATCCGGGTAGAAATAATTTCCAAACAAAAGAGTGTTTTCATTGAATATCTCGATTTTTATAAATTTTGCTGAAAATACTATTTTTTTGTATTACCTTTAGTCGACGAAACCATGTTAAAATACATTTTGCATTCATTATCTAAAAGTGCTTCCAGCTTATTGAAACCATTTAAAATTAATCAATTGAAGCTAGTATGAGTAAAACTGTGGTTAAACCTCAGTTGGACCAGGACAACATATAATTGACGTCCGGCAGTTGAAAGAAATGAAAAGCCAATCCATGAAGTAAAGTCGATTATGAGAGTTGCAGAGTTCATGTACTATGTTTTTAGCACGATTTAAGGTTACATTAATTTCTTTTGCTTGGTCGTTTGGTAATAAGGTTTTGTGAAAGTTTGCGGGAGAGGTAACGAAAGGTGATCACATCTACAAAATAAAGTTCAACAACAAAATTGGCTACCCTTAAATCTAGCTTGGTGCACACCAGACCAAAAGATTTTGCGTAATACAGTTGTATGTATGTCAACAGAATTAACACTTTTTGAGTCAAACCAACATTATGATTAGTTGAAGAAATGGAAAAGAACGAAAAAACATAAGGGATTGCTTATTGGAACTGAGGCCATCCGTCGTAAGGTAGCATAATATTTTTTTACGTAATTTTTATTGTTCTGGTGACAGAAAGATATAGTCAGGAAGGAGGCATAAAAATGTCGGACATTTCACACTTGAAAAATTGACTTTCTCATAATTATGTTTGGTATAAATTGATTAGACCAATTTTGTGTCATTGAAAATATTTGTTACGTAGAAGAAGATAGAAGAAATCTATGATGAGATTGAGCACTCAAACTATGATCATTCGATTTAGTGACCCCACATACTACGAAAATGCTGAGCTAGAGGGTAAAATGGTAGCCCCTCTTATCTCTTCCTCTAGAGCGATGAAATTTTATTACACGATGGCTACATATTTAAGTAGTATGTGTACCAAATTTTTGTAAACTCCATTTCATAATTGGAGGAAGGGGGATGGGAAGAAGGACATTCGAAAGAATAATAAATTAGCAATATTTCAGCCAAGTTTAGTACAGATAGACGTAGTAGATTTTGCGTTGCATGCATGTGATAGGAATAACCGTTTTCCGTTTTGAGCATTGCTTTTGTTTTACTGAAGAGGAGGAGGGTAGAGGGAATCTGGGCTAATGTTAAGAGTAAGGTCATTCAATTTAGAGACCACAAATACTGCGAAATTGATACCCATATTGCATTTTTACCACTTTTAACACTTTGTTGACGGGAGACGAAGATCTTTCGTCTGTTTTTGACTCAACGTTGCCGACGAAAAGACGGACATTTTCGTCCAATCGTTCGATTCATCGTTTCCGTTTCGATCGTTCGTTCGTTGCCGATTTATAAAGAAAACAAAAACAATTGGCGGAAAAGGTGGTTACAAGCATATCGTACACGCCGTGGCTAAACTCGGTGACAACAGCTAGTTTTGGGTAAAAGATGCCCGTCAACAAAGTGTTAAGGTAGGGGGTAGTATGGGAGCCCTCCTTTCCTCTTCCCCTAGAAAGATGAAATTTTAACCCAAGATATGTCCTTATGTAAGCAGTATGTGTACACATTTTTGTGAGAATTCGTTCAATAATTGTTGAACTATAATTGTTTTTCATTAATTTTAGAGGGTAGGTGTTCGGGAGGGGTAGGGAGGGATGGGGATATCAACAAACGAAGTTTAGATCATTCAATCCTGGAAAATTAGCTATCTTCCTGCCAATTTTGGTGTAAATCGGCCCGGTAGATTTTGCGTGATGCGAGCACATACATATATATATATATATATATATATATATACAGACAACGGTGACTTTTATATATTAGATTATGTTATACTTAGCTATCGTGCATGAACCGCAGCATTCGTTTGAGTTGTGTAAACGCTGAGCCGCGAGATAAGTTCAAGCAAAGCTTCGTGAAGTAGCAACGTCGAGCTGTTCTTCCTTCTATGTTCAGCCTCCTACCGAATCGGTCGATTAAATTAAAACTATAATTATAATGTACATGTATAACTATAATGTATATACATATACAGACAACGTTGACTTTTATATATTAGATTGCTGTCATGACTCAATTCACTTGCCTGCTATTAGAATAAAAATCTGGTAATGTGCAAGATGCGACGAGTTGAAACCAACATTGACGATAAACTCGTCGCTATCTTCTAAAGTAGCGTTCCAAACATTGTATGTGAGCTCGTTCGTCGTCCTGGTTTCCTTGCAGTTTTCGAAATGTTTGCAAAAATGTTTTGGCTGACCATTGCCGATAAACTTCTGGATGTCACACTGTACTGAAAGTTCTCCATAGTATACCGATAAATCGAAATCTTTCGCTACATTCTTATCGTGGCCTTTTGTGTTTTGAACAACACTAAGCGTAGCATTTTCACACGTTGAATCATGTTTTAAACAATTGATTTTGTGTTTATGATCGGACGAAATCAATAGTATTGGCTTGGTGGCGCAGATATTGTTCTTAAGACAGCATCGGTATATGCCGACATCATTATCATCAAAGTTGCTAAACCACACAACCGCATCATCGACATGAAGGTGGCGTGCTTTAGTTTCCAACTGAAAGCATAATCAAACAAAAATAATTACCATTCCGTGAACGCTTGAATTGTTGTTTTCGAACCTTTGTATAATTATTTCCGTCCTTCGAGAAGGTCCACTCTGCTTCTTGATTCTCAAGCATACTAGCTCTGCAGTGCAATTTAATATGACTCGCGAAAGGGACAACTGAGCTGCCCTCTATGTGAATTGCGTTATCGACCTGACATTCCACTGCAAAGAAGTGTCAATAAATAAATAATTCAACAAAAAACTTCGACTATCTTTAATGTGTAACCAACCATTTTCAAACGCTAGAAAAGTTGCGATGAGGAAAACATACAATCCATCGAACAACATGCTTTCTATCCGGAAACAATTGCTGAAAGAATAACCGAAAAATTACAGTACCAGGCATTCAAAGCCGGACATCCAGGACAAGAAGACTCCCAAAGATTTTAGGAATACTTTGAAAAGCATTGTTGAAAGGAAAACTATTGCATGTCGGCTTCACTTACAAAAGAGGCTTTTGACTTTGAAGCATACTTGTGGTGGTCTTCAGGGCCATTTCCTTATTTTTGACCGGCTAATACGCGAGTACAAATCGGCGGATGCTAAGTTAGAAGAGATAGACATAGTTTGCTATCTACTACTAACATTCGGATCCAAGTTCGAAACCGTTTTTCTGCCATAGAAACAATGACGGAAGAGAATGTATCGATGGATTTTGTGAAATGTAGACTTCTTGACGAAGAAATTATACAAAATTCGAAGGAAAGTACAATATCACGTGAGTTTAAAACGGTTGATGCAGCTTTTGCGGGTACCAGTGCGAGAAAACAACATAAGGACAATAAGAAGAAAACCGTTAAGGGGCATAAAATTGCCGATTGTCCGGAAAAAGACAAAGAAAAGGTGGTCAAAAGGAACAACGCGCAACTGACGAATAGTGAAGTTTGTTTCCTTAACCCCTGGTCACAGCTTTGCGCAACCGCATGCGGTTGCGTTTTTTCCCATGGGAGAGATAGGAGCTGTCATGGGCTGTCACCGCAGACGCAAGACCTTGCGGTTTCTGTACTAAAAAATCAAACGAGTTTGATTCTTGCCGCAGACTCTTGCGTTTTTATATGTCAACAGTAAATATTGTTCCTAGTAGACTTCAATGAGATTATATGCTCATATAAGTGGTATATTCAAACATTAAAGTATTATTTTTGGCAAAAGGCTGTGCTCGTTTGACAGATCAAAAACGCAACCGCTTGCGGTTGCGGAAAGCTGTGACCACAGGTTTAGTGGTGAAAATAATGCCCAGTGCTACAAAATCTCACTGGTGAAAGCTTGCTCACCATAGTGAAAAAGTGGCCTTTTAGCTGGCCCCATTTTGGTTCTGCCTTCATGCCCTGTAGGAATTGGCAAAGCTTTGGAAAAAAGCTCGGAGCGTAAGCTTTGACTAGCCACGCCCCGCGATTGCTTCGCATTGACTCTGCGTTGGTGGTCGTGCACCCGTGGTTCGGTCACCATTCGCGCCTCTTCTCTGTCTCATCTCTTCTTTCTTTCTTTCCTTAGCCAGCTTGACTTCCTGAATCTATCGCGCGTGTCTGTTCAGCAGTGTCCACAGCGCTGGTACGATGCAGTCTCAGTCGGCTGTGCGTGCTCCGTCCGATTTGCGCACACTTTCTTCCATGCATGCATGCGGCGGGGGTCTTCCATGCGGTGCGATGTCGTCGCGTGTCGATTCCGTTCCTTCCTTCTGAAAATAGCAAACTATACACGTTAGGCCATCGCTGGCTCCAACAATCACCGTTCTTGCGTCCAATATAAAATAGGTTTTGATGCGCTCAGGCATCACGAAAAAAAATTCTAAGTCCAAGTGTAGAATTTTTCAGTAATTTTTTGTCAGTAAAATTAGACAGACATATATATATATATATAGTTATGCTGACATCATGATGACAACATTATGCTGACGCCAGGAAGCATACCAACGCAGCGCACCCACGGTCAACGCAACATGATCTCCCTTCATGTTGCGCCACCTCCAGCACCAGCCGCAGTACCAGCCCCAATGCTAGCTGCATCACCAGCTCCAGCACCTTCAGCCTTAGAATTAAAAGTTAGTTAGTTACCGTCTTCTGTAGCAGATAGATCTGACTCAAATAAACGTATAATTATATATATACATATACAGACAACGGTGTTTTTTTATATATTAGATTACTTTCATGACCCAATTCACTTGCCTGCTATTAGAATAAAAATCTGGTAATGTGCAAGATGCGACGAGTTGAAACCAACATTGACGATAAACTCGTCGTTATCTTCTAAAGTAGCGTTCCAAACATTGTATGTGAGCTCGTTCTTCGTCCTGGTTTTCTTGCAGTTTTCGAAATGTTTGCAAAAATGTTTTGGCTGACCATTGCCGATAAATTTCTGGATGTCACACAGTACTGAAAGTTCCTTGTAGTATACCGATAAATCGAAATCATTGGCTACATTCTTATCGTGGCCTTTTGTGTTTTGAACAACACTAAGCGTAGCATTTTCACACGTTGAATCATGTTTTAAACAATTGATTTTGTGTTTATGATCGGACGAAATCAATAGTATTGGCTTGGTAGCGCAGATATTGTTCTTAAGACAGCATCGGTATATGCCGACATCCTGATCATCAAAGTTGCTAAACCACACAACCGCATCATCGACATGAAGGTGGCGTGCTTTAGTTTCCAACTGAAAGCATAATCAAACAAAAATAATTACCATTCCGTGAACGCTTGAACTGTTGTTTTCGAACCTTTGTATAATTATTTCCGTCCTTCGAGAAGGTCCACTCTGCTTCTTGATTCTCAAGCATACTAGCTCTGCAGTGCAATTTAATATGACTCGCGAAAGGGACAACTGAGCTGCCCTCTATGTGAATTGCGTTTTCGACCTGACATTGCACTGCAAAGAAGTGTCAATAAATAAATAATTCAACAAAATACTTAGAGTATCGGCAAAATCCCAAATGAAGCCCCCTACTCGCCGCATTGCACAATGGGGAACTTGTATGGAACAAGGAGACATTACTAGTTTTAACGAGAATCGGTGGACATTTTGGGATGTTTTGTTATTGATTGCACGTGTCTTACTCAAATCCAACATTAGAGCTATTCTACGAGCTTTTAACTTCTATAAATTATGAATTATTCGATTTTTTATCATATTTTAGCACCCGAAGGTATTCAATGTACAGCACATACGGTTTTGTAACAAAAATATCTGTGATTTGCATATAAATTATCACCTATAATTTGCTAATTTTTTTATAAAATCAAATTACTCATGTGTATAACAGAACATAAACATCAAATCAATCAAATCACTTCAATTTCCTTCGTCAGTTAAGCTCATTTCTTGATTAAATGAATGGTCAATTAACATATTTTCATTTTCGTTCTCAGTTATGGTAAAAAAGTCTTTGACAACAGCAGGGATGAAGCTGAACTTGATTGTTACAATATTTCATTGTTTCATTTCATTCAACATTGCTACTTTCATTAGGAAATTCAATTTATATGGGTCTACAAAACCGACTGTTTGCGTAGCACAGTTGAACCAAAACATATTCTATTTACTATTACTTTCAACAATATGAGAAAAAGCGAAGAAAGTGCTGTTATGAAAACTACACTGTCGTGCTTTCTTTTTGCGCTATTTTCGTTTTCAATACAGTCACTTCTTGCAAACTGTAATTGTTCTTCTTCTAAACTGTTTAACAGAACAATCTGCATGGAAATGTAACTTAAAATATCATACTATTCATCGCCTAATGTTCGCCTTTTCCCCATAGTGCGTCGTCATCATTACAGGGTTTGCCACCTATGTTCAGCTGTAACCCACCGATGATTGAAATAGCTCATCAACTGTTGTCTCTAAAGCATGTGGTATTGAAATAGCTCATTGACAGTTGCCCTTAACGCATTTCATTTTGTCTCTAACTCATCCGACTGTGTCTCTAACGCGTCTGGGTTTTTTTTTTTTTTTTTTTTTTTTTTTTTTTTATGTGTGAGTTTATAGAAACTTTGCCCGATTAGGTCATTCGTCTCTTTTCTGTTAATTATTCAAATTTTTCCGAAGATTCCTTGCTAACAATTTTTGTGAAAATCAAATTTTGTTGTATAAATCGGTGGAGTGGAGGAATTGAAGTAGATTGTTTTGATTTACCGGGTTGTTGGAGAGAATCGAAGAGATGTCATGTCCGATGTTATAAACGCGTCTGGGTTGCCTCAAGCCGAAATATAAGGAAAAACCAAAGTACAGGGTTTGCCACCTATGTTCAGCTGTAACCCACCGATGATTGAAATAGCTCATCAACTGTTGTCTCTAAAGCATGTGGCATTGAAATAGCTCATAGACAGTTGCCTCTAACGCATCTCATTTTGTCTCTAACTCATCCGATTATGTCTCTAACGCGTCTGGGTTGCCTCAATCCGAAATATAAGGAAAAACCAAAATAATTGTGGTTTTGATTCATTGTAAGGCTCCAAGAACAATAAAAATTATTATTTGGTATACTTTAAAGCTATTCTTATGTATTTTTGAACAATTTTGGGCTAAACCTCAAACGGTGGTCGTCGCAGTGGTGAGCGTGAGCCAGCCGTTAATTTCGGCTACGCAATCAATCTAGGGGTTTGGTATGAGGGGGGCCCGAGGGCCCCCTTATTTCTCAAAATAATAACAAACTCTCTTTTTCGGTAGACCTAGCGCAGTCCCACTATGCCGCCGAGTTGAACACCACAATGCAGGCTTCTTAGTTGAAATACGTATGCAGGCGTATAAAAATTAAACGCAAAATTGTTCAAAAATACATAAGAATAGCTTTCAAGTATACCAAAATAATAATGTTAGCAGTGATTTTGCAGAGTGCACAGCCCGCACCTTGGGAGCAGCGATGACGACAAGGACGCCTTCTATACGCAGCTGGAAAGGGAGTACGACCGCTGCCCACAACATGATGTGAAGATCGTCATCGGAGACCTAAACGCTCAGGTCGGGCGAGAGGAGGCCTATAAACCTACGATTGGTAGCTTTAGTGTCCACCAGCTAACCAACGGCAACGGCCTCCGGCTCATAAATTTCGCATCCTCGAGGCACATGAACATCCGTAGCACCTTCTTCCAGCACAAACCTCGTTTCAGCTACACCTGGAGATCACCACAGCAGACATATTCCCAAATAGACCACGTTCTCATAGACGGAAGGCACTTCTCGGACATCATCGACGTACGTACGTACAGGGGCGCAAACGTCGACTCGGACCACTTCCTGGTTATGGTGAAGCTACGGCAGAAGCTCTGCGCTGTCAACACACTGCGTCACCGGCCTACCCCACGCCTAAACACGGATTTGCTGCGAACACCTGCTGTTGCCGAGGGCTACGCGACAGCGCTTGGGGAAGCGCTACCGGACAACATCGCGACCGCCACAATGTCCCTCGATGACCACTGGCGTATGGTGGAGCGAGTCATCAGCAGCACAGCCGAGCAGACACTGGGCCATAAGCCACGTAACCAGAGGAAAGAGTGGTTCGATGACGAGTGCAGGCGGGCACTATCCGAGAAGAACGCAGCGCGCGCCCGAATGCTGCAGCGCGAAACCCGTCAGAACGTGGAACACTACAAACGACTGAGGACACAGCAAACCCGGCTCTTCGAGAGCAAGAAGCGCCGCTTCGAGGAGTCGGATGAACAACTGATGCAGCAACTAACTCAGTCGGGGGAAACTCGCCAGTTCTACAGGATGTTGAGGAAGACACAAGGCGGCTTCACGCCAAATGTCGCAATGTGTCGTGACGAGGAGGGCAACATTCTTACGGACGAGCGAGAGGTGATCGAAAGGTGGAAGTGCTACTTCAACCTACTGCTAGGACACCTGAACGGAGCGGAATTGGGGGAGTCCAGCAGCGGCGCAGGCAGAATTGAGCAGCACATTAGCCAGGAGGTAGATGACGAGGTGCTCCCACCATCCTTGGACGAAGTCACTAGTGCCATCAAGCAGCTGAAACAGAACAAAGCAGCTGGCAGCGATGGGCTGGTGGCAGAACTATTCAAGATGGGTTCGGTAGAGCTTGCCGTCAGTATGCACCAGCTAATTGTGAAAATCTGGGAGCAGGAAAGGATACCGGAGGACTGGAAGCTGGGTGTCATCCACCCAGTGTACAAGAAGGGTGACAAAATGGACTGTGCCAACTTTCGAGCCATCACAGTCCTCAATGCCGCCTACAAAATCCTATCCCAGATACTCTTCTGCAGACTCGCGCCCCTTGCTACAGATTTCGTCGGAAGCTACCAAGCTGGGTTTGTTGGAGGCAAATCCACCACCGACCAGATCTTCACTCTACGGCAGATCTTCCAGAAGTGCCGGGAGCACCAGATCCCGACGCACCACCTCTTCATCGACTTCAAGGCGGCCTACGATACCATAGACAGGAAGGAGCTATGGAAGACCATGCGGCAGTACAGCTTCCCCGAGAAGCTGGTTCGGCTGTTAGAGGCCACAATTTTTTTTTTTTTTTTTTTGGACGAGGGTTCACGTTGGCCTTGGCCCCGAGGAACCACGACCAACATTACTCCCTCCTCTTGCCTTTCACCTTCCGTCACGCTATGCACCTACACGGTAGAAGCAATGACGGAAGAGGCATCTGTCCCTAGGTTAAAATCTCAGTTTACGGACGCTGTGGCACGCAACTAACTCCTGAAGGGTGAAAGCGCGTGTCTCCAAAGGTCTAACAGGTACTACCCTGACTACCAGGGGCTATTTCCCAAGCCTAAGGCGACGGACTCGGTGCAGTGCAACTTAAGCGGCTCAGAAGATCGATCCGACAGCTGACTTACCTGACACCAATACCTCCTAAAAACCCGTAAATGGGACTTGCACTCAGGTTTACACCTCTGATCTGCGATCTTATGGCCCGCAAAATCGAGCTCCTGCTCGATCTACGTGCCGTCCCTCGTACTGCACCCGCTGGTGCTTCCTTTGGCCTGGCTGGTCTTGTGCCAGGCCCTTGACAGGCCGGTTTCTGGTTTGACGAGACAATTGTCGCATGGACACCACCTTGGTGGGCAGCTCACTGGTGCATTCCTCATCGACGTATGGCAAGTCGCCCCATAGACCTTTCCGTCACCTTCCTACTGTGCGCTTTCGCGCCTGCACTTACGTGCCCGACTGTGCCACGAGCGTCGTCCGTTCTGCTGCTGGTCATGACTTTCGATGGTTGGCGGGTCCATCCTACTCGCCCGCCAGCAACCCCAGGAGAAGCACCACCAACTCCTTCGTATCCGAACGTCCACTCGCGGCCTGCGCATCGGTCTCAGTCCTGCGCCCCGGGAGGCGGCAGAGCACATCGTGATTTCGACCTTTGCGACTTTTCGTGAAACTTCCAGGAGAGTGAATCCCTTCCGAAACACTCCCTACGTCTTCGCGGTCCTGTCCGCTGACATAGGGTCCATCCTAACCTCCCTCACACGGAGAGGCTCAACAGACCAGAGGGCTAGATATCTAAAACCAGGATTAAAGACACCTTACAAGGCCCGTTCCGTCTGCGGCACACTACCATAACCCCGGCCCAACGGGGTCATCACTCTGATAGTGCACGGGAGGGCGGATATCCCTCCCACCCAGATCTCTGTTCGTCACCCCTGTTTCCAGGGGGTCCAGTGGCGCCACGAGGAGGGCAGTATTCCAGGCGTTCACGACGTCACACCGTTTGACCGGAATGACCCCGCAATGACTGCGAGCCCGTTAGAGGCCACAATGGAGGGGGTGCTGTGTAAGGTGAGGATTTCGAACATGCTGTCGGATCCGTTCGAATCTCACCGGGGTCTGAGGCAAGGTGATGGACTCTCCTGCCTTCTATTCAAGAGAAGCGCGGGCTTCGACATCCGTGGCACGATTTTCACCCGCTCTCTCCAATTCCTCGGCTTCGCGGATGACATCGACATCATCGGGCGGAACACTAGGACGGTGTGCGAGGCGTACACCCGACTGAAACGCGAGGCCGCTAGGATTGGACTAATGATCAATGCGACGAAAACAAAGTACCTGCTCGTCGGGGGCTCTGACAGTGACAGAGCCAGGCTGGGGAGCAGTGTATCAGTGGACGGCGACGAACTTGAGGTAGTAGAGGAGTTTTGCTACCTCGGCACTGTCGTAACTCCGGACAACAACGTGAGCTGTGAAATCCGGAGGCGCATTGTTCAGGGGAATGGTGCCTACTATGGACTCCACAAACTCCTGCGGTCCAGATGGCTTCTCCCACACACGAAATGTGTCATATACCGCACGCTGATAAGACCGGTCGTTCTCTATGGGCATGAATCCTGGACTCTGCTCACGGAGGACGCCAACGCCCTCGCAGTCTTCGAGAGGCGCGTGCTCCGGTCTATCTTTGGTGGTGTGTACGAGCAGGGCGTGTGGAGGAGAAGAATGAACCACGAATTAGCTGAGCTGTATGGCGAGCCGGACATCCTGACGGTGGCGAAGGCCGGCAGGATTCGTTGGTTGGGGCATGTCATGAGGATGCCGGACTCATGCCCCACCAAGAAGGTGCTCACCAGCGACCCGCCCGGCACGAGACGACGAGGAGCTCAGCGAGCTCGGTGGATGGACCAAGTGGAGCAGAACCTGCGAGACATCGGATGCGACCGGGGTTGGAGGGCTGCAGCCATGGACCGAGCTACCTGGAGAACGATTGGTGACCAGGCCATGTCAGCACGACGTGCTCAACTGCGAGCGGGCCATTGAAGAAGAAGAAGAAGAAGCAGTGATTTTGAAAAATAAGATTTGTCGGAGTTCTTTTGGTAAGAAACCACAAATTAGTCTTTATTTCACAACTTTTGATCACGCTAACGTATCGCGAATAGAAACTTATGGTGGCTCGCGCAGCCCTTTTATCCCCTTTCAGCTGAGGCTAGAGTCGGTAATCGATGGCTGCTGCATGGGCCGCATCCGCTGTCACTTTGACTGTGGCGCACCGACAGCGACGGCGTTGTGGTCCCGTTCTAGCCGCTACAAATAATGTTTATTGTTCTTGGAGTCTTACAATGAATCAAAACCACAATTATTTGGTTTTTCCTTATATTTCGGCTTGAGGCAACCCAGACGCGTTAGAGACACAGTCGGATGAGTTAGAGACAAAATGAGATGCGTTAGAGACAACTGTCAATGAGCTATTTCAATACCAGTTGTTTTAGAGACCTATTACAAGTTGATGACCTATTTCAAAATAAACGCACGTTAGAGGCAAAATCAACCGCTTTCGAGCAAAGTTGGCTGGCAAAGCCTGTATTTATACGTTTGTGCCTGAAAGTTATGCAATAGGGTGCACATCAATTCAGTTTGAATATTTGAACTGTTGAATTTCCGTTAGAAGCTGTAATGGTTTGAACTAGTGATGAGTCTTACGATTCTTTTCACCTATCGACCCGGGATCGAGTCCGTCCCTAGAAGAATCGATTCCGACCCGTAGGTGCAACGAGTTGGGGTCGACCCGAACCAACGGGTCGAACTCGCACATGGGCAGCTGCACCTACTGGTCGACCCGAAGTCGTTGCACCTATGGATTGCCCCGAACTCGTCGCTCCTACGGGTCGACTCGGAGTCGTTGCACCTACGGGTTGACATGAACCAATGGGTCGAACTAGTATATGGGCAGCTGCACCCACGAGTCGACCCGGAGTCGTTGGAATCGGAAATAGGACCCGAACCCACTATGGGGAACTTGTATGGAACAAGCGGACATTTCTAGATTTAACGAGTATCGCTGGACATTTCGCGGTGTTTTGTTATTGTAGGCACGTGTCTTACTCAAAGCCATCATTGTAACCATTTTACAAGCTTTTAGCTTGTGTAAATAATTAATTATTCGATTTTTATCATACTTGAACGCCCGAAGGTATGCAATGTACAGTACACATAGTTTTGTAACAAAAAAATCTGTGATGTTTTAAACGTATAATCACCTGCAATTTTAAAAACTCTTCATAAAAACAAATTACAAATGTGTATTACAAAACATAAAAATCACATTTATTAAATGAGTTCAATTTCCTTCGTCATTTAAGCTTACTTCAATATGATCTACTTGATTTAATACATGGTCAATATCTTCATTTTCTTTGTCCGTTATGGTAAAAAAGTCTGTGACGATGGCTGGAAAGCAAAGCTTTTTCTTGTTATGTTGTCTATAGCCTAAAGAAATCGAACTTAGAATTGGATCACTACTGTGTATAGCCCGCATAAACGTGTCTTCTAAATTATTCTCCCTGGACGATTTTCTTGCATGTGCTGCCCTATCTTGCCTGAAACATTTATGACGCGCTTCTAATGCTTCTTCTCCTAAACACCCAAGTGGAATAGGGGTCTGCATTATAATATCCCGGGCATGTGCCAACACTTTATGTACTGTGGCCGGTATTTTAAACCAACTATATAGAGATAAAAATTTACGATAAGTATCTTTGCAATACGAGTCAAATGTGTCAGTATTTATAACTTTCTGGCAGCTTTTGGTTATCAATATATTCCTAAACCTTTCTATCACATCTTTATCGACATTAAGAGCAGTACTAGCAACTTCAGGGTCAAAAAATATTCGACGACAAACATTCCCTGAGGTGCTTGTTCCTGAAGATCCTGGTCGAGGTTGGTCAACTCTCACACCGAATGCATCGTAGAGGTTTTGTGGAATTATTTTTTTCTGCGCTTCATATTCTGCGGCGTACTCATGAGTAACCCTCCATTTTTTAAATGTGATTCTATAGGAAATATTTAACAAACACTGAAGAAACCGCAACCAATGTAGCAATGTAGTGGGGATATACCATGCAATAATGCGGAAGGTTGTGGGGTAAATCCTGTTTCAAGCAAAGTTAGATCACTCATCTGAACAGGAGTTGCACCACAAATAGGACAACACATGCTTGGTTGTTCCGTGATCACTGATAAAATTTTTCCATCTATCATACTCAAAATGAAGCTAAAGTTAATTGAAACAATTTTACCGCTCGTGAGCAACACTGTTTTTGTCTCTAATGCGTTGATTTCTTGCTCTATATTGTACTTCCTTTTCTGGATTAACTCTTTACTTTGCTTTTAACTTGAATTCCATTGAAATGGGCCTACAAAAACGATTGCTTTGCGTAGCATCGTTAAACCAAACAGTATTCT
The DNA here is from genome assembly GCF_943734765.1 of Anopheles ziemanni. Lineage (NCBI taxonomy): Eukaryota > Metazoa > Arthropoda > Insecta > Diptera > Culicidae > Anopheles > Anopheles ziemanni. The sequence continues at coordinate 31,858,832 of NC_080705.1, read as the reverse complement.
TGCTATTATTATTTTCGATGATATAGAGATGTAGCGGAGAAAGTGCTGTTATAAAAGCTACACTATCATCGGCGCCAGTTTGGAATCGTTGATGGTATTGCGAATGACCAGAAGAGCCATCCATTCCCCAAATACACAACAACATCAAATTAGCAGTTGAAAGATTATGTGTCTGCATATATGTTTCTAGTATTTCATCCTTCATCATATCAGCGATTGCACAGTGACTCTAACCCTGTTTTCTGTAACATCGATGGATGATGGAGTGCATAGCTTTTTGGCCTTTTGTAATTCTGTATAAGTAGGAAAACGTGAAACATGCTTCAGCCACCTAGCATTGAAGAAACACGAAAGGCTATCCGTCGCCTCAAGAACAACAAGTCGCCTGGCACGGACGGAATAACAGCCGAACTGATCAAAAACGGAGGCGCAAATCTAGAGAACGAAATTCATCGACTGATATCTGAGATATGGGATAGCGAATCGATGCCTTGTGATTGGAATCTTGGTATCATCTACCCCATATACAAAAAGGGAGATAAGTTAGACTGCAGTAACTACAGGGGTATTACGGTGTTGAATACCGCCTACAAAATATTCTCCCTCGTTCTTCAAGAACGACTTGACCCATACGCTGAAGAGATAGTAGGAAACTATCAGAGGGGATTCCGAAGAGGGAGATCAACCACTGATCAGATCTTCACCATGCGGCAAGTCTTGGAGAAGATGGCAGAGTACCAACAAAACACTTTCCATCTCTTCATTGACTTTAAAGCCGCATATGATAGCATAGCCAGGGTAAAACTGTATCAAGCCATGAGCTCATTTGGAATCCCGGCTAAATTAATCAGACTTGTAAGAATGACCATGACCAACGTCACTTGTCAGGTGAAGGTGGATGGAAAACTCTCAAGTCCCTTTGCTACCACCAAGGGACTGCGCCAAGGGGATGGGCTTGCCTGCATACTCTTCAACCTAGCGCTAGAGAGGGCCATCCGAGACTCGGAGGTGGAAACTTCGGGGACCATCTTCTATAAGTCAATCCAGATCCTGGCTTACGCTGATGATATTGATATTATTGGTAGAAGGCTCTCCTATGTAGCAGAAGCATACCAAAGGATCGAGCAAGCGGCGAATAACCTCGGGCTGCAGATAAACGAGGGGAAAACCAAGATGATGGTGGCACCATCAGCGGCCCTGCCAACAATTGCCGAAAGCCTACGCGGGGGTGACGTACAAGTAGGTGAACGCACTTTTGAAGTCGTCCAAAATTTCACCTATCTTGGGTCAAAGGTCAGCACCGACAACAACATTGAAGATGAAATTCGCGCTAGGGTGCTGGCAGCCAACCGGTCATATTACAGTCTGAGAAATCTCTTCCACTCACGATACCTGTCAAGACAGTCGAAGCTGGGACTATACCGAACATACATAGTACCAGTGCTCACATACGCCTCCGAGACATGGACTCTGTCCAAATCTGACGAAACCCTCTTAGCCGTGTTCGAGAGGAAGATGCTCAGGAGGATTTTTGGCCCCGTATGTGAGGAGGGACAATGGAGGAGCCGCTATAACGACGAGCTCTACGAGCTGTACGGTGACCTTACTGTCGTACAGCGAATTAGACTCGCCAGGCTCCGGTGGGCTGGTCATGTCATGAGAATGGCACCGGACGACCCAGCCCGTAAAGTCCTTTTAGGCTGTCCCCAAGGACAGAGGAGGCGTGGTAGGCCTAAATTGAGATGGAAGGATGGCGTAGACGAAGCCGCCAATAAAGCCGGGATACGGAATTGGACCAGCGTGGCGAGCGACCGTGAGCGGTTTCGGATGGAGCTTCGTCAGGCCAAGACCGCTCAGCGGTTGTAGCGCCACATAAGTAAGTAAAGTAAGTAGGAAAACGTGACGGGTCTGCTTTGTGGTTTCCTTCGTACTGAGCTTTTGATAGATTATAATCTATCAAAAATCCAAAAGCTTCTTCTCCAGTCATAAGCATCTTTGAACTTTCCCTTGAGTAAAACGATTCACTAAGTAGTCTTCCTAACACATTAACTACCTGATAATTGCTTTCTTTTTTTGCCATTTTCCTTACCAATTCAATCACTTCTTCTAAACTGTAATTATCATCCAACAATTGTTCCATTTCGCTTATTCGGCGGCGCTTCTGACGATCGCAAACTTCCTTCAAGGATTTCCGCATCCTACGTGACAATGGCTCAACATTTTCAACGTTATCATCATAATTTTCAATGTTTCCACTATTGTTGTTATCTTTGAAAAAATCCGTTAAGTTTAGCTCAGAGTTCATCCATACTACAGTAGTACGATCGAACTTGGCTGTAGAGTGATGAGCTTTTGTGTAAGCTGTTTTTGCTTTAACTAGAATCGACCGGATGCCAGTAATTAATGCTGATTGATTTAGTCTGCAGGTTGCATCTGGGATTGCTTCAGTTTTTTGCAAAACAAAATTCATTGCAAGTTTAACATTGTCGTTGACTGATCGATCAAACCCGAACAGATCGACAATTTCTTTAATCTTGATCACTACCATGGTTACTTTCCGCCAGAAGAATTATAAACACACTGATAAAAACAAAACGATTACACGCAGCTTGACAGCTATGATAACCGACTGATAAGCGTGTTTACATAGTAGAATAAAGAACTTGACTGTTTAGATCATGTTTGTTTTCAAATCGTTTTCATGGTTTTTTCATAGAGACCAGGAACGATTAGCAGAGTGTTTTTTTCGAAATTACGGTTGGGGTTGATCCGGGTCCATGCCGGCGGTGAAACTTTGCTAAATACTTTAAAATTAGTTAAACTATGTTTCTAAACACTAATTAGACCAGAACACATCGAAACTTTTTTTTGCTGCATTCCCAAAGTTGAAAAAGCGTATTTTTTCCATAATGCCACACAGTTTTACTTGGTAAAAGTGAGTAAGACATGGTAAATGTGCATATTAAATATTTCTTTATGAAAGCTTAACATATTACCTTTCCAACGATGTATAAAACATCATGGTCATAGTTTAAATACTTGTAAAACGATTGCCATCAAGCAATCAATAAAAGTTCGCTAGCGCGGACCATTTTTCATCACTTTTTTTACTTTGACAGATTATATCTCGAAATCTGCTAGTCCTAAAAGGCTAAAAATTTGGATTGGTCTTAGTTAACTTGTCTACTGCAAGGAAATGTAACTGAATTTATCATACTCTCCATCGCCTAATGTCCGCCTTTTCCCCATAGTGGAACCGCTCCTGGTCGCTTACGGATGGCTCCGACCCGATAGTTTCAGGTCGACCCGCTCATCACTGGTTTGAAGTAATCGGTTAAACTAGGCAAGATGGACAGCATAAACCAAAGAGATCGACTGAAAACATGTGTTTGAAATGGCGGCGCGCCCGCAGCGAGCGGACTGCGCTAGGTCTACCAAAAAAAAAGGGAGTTTGCTATGAATTTGTGAAATAAGGTGGGCCCTCGTGCCCTCCTCATATCGCATTGATTGCGTAACCGAATTTCCATAACCTTATGCAAATAATCCATCAGGGAGTTCATGTTGTCCATCGTGTCCTGTATAACCATAATCTTTAATTTAACGAGACATTCAATTCAAACGGTTCACACAACGGCATTTGTTTCACCCATTGCATACGTTTTAGGTACATCCGCTCACAAATGCTGTAGCCACGACAGCGATTTCGGCAGGGGGGGCTTTATTTGGGATTTTTACCGAGCACCTCTCACGAGTAACCCACCATTTTCAAACGCTAGGAAAGCTGCGATGAAGGAAACTAGCAATCCATCGAAAAACATTCTTTCTATTGGGAAACAGTTATTGAATGTAGCACCGCAAGATTAGATCCAAATTTATTGGCATACTAGAAGTATTTAGGATTTCGTTGCGATAACGAGTTTCCTATTACAGCGAACGTGAGTTCGCTGACCACAGCACTTATAATAATGCACTTTTATTGGCAGAAGCTAACTTATTTCATTTCAACATTCTCACTTTTCAATAGTTGCGAATGAATAGGACGAAATTTTAATTTTATTATTCTTACCGTTTAACAAAATTAGAATTCGATGCACACACTCGGATTTAAATGTTTTCAGTTAAAATTAACATTTGCACTTCTTGCCCTGCGTAACAACAACCCATACACGCTTTCGAAAGCGTCTAGATCTAAACTGCACGGTTGCGCAAGTTAAAAACCGAATTTTTCTGCGACCATTTTGATTAATCCAGTTTATCTAATGAACTCGTAAACTTCAGCAGTATGTTTAATATCAATACGGTCACTTATTTACTTTATGTTTTGGGAGAAATTATTTGCAATTCGTTTTATCATTTTGCTGCGTCAACGGTCCGATTAAAAAAGTTCAAATGATGACATAAACAGGGCGCCTAGGCGTGTGAGTGAGGGCGGACAGCGGCGATCGCAGTTGATCGGGAATATAGCAACGGCCCACTATGGGGAAAAGGCGGACATTAGGCGATGGAGAGTATGATAAATTCAGTTACATTTCCTTGCAGTAGACAAGTTAACTAAGACCAATCCAAATTTTTAGCCTTTTAGGACTAGCAGATTTCGAGATATAATCTGTCAAAGTAAAAAAAGTGCTAAAAAATGGTCCGCGCTAGCGAACTTTTATTGATTGCTTGATGGCAATCGTTTTACAAGTATTTAAACTATGACCATGATGTTTTATACATCGTTGGAAAGGTAATATGTTAAGCTTTCATAAAGAAATATTTAATATGCACATTTACCATGTCTTACTCACTTTTACCAAGTAAAACTGTGTGGCATTATGGAAAAAATACGCTTTTTCAACTTTGGGAATGCAGCAAAAAAAAGTTTCGATGTGTTCTGGTCTAATTAGTGTTTAGAAACATAGTTTAACTAATTTTAAAGTATTTAGCAAAGTTTCACCGCCGGCATGGACCCGGATCAACCCCAACCGTAATTTCGAAAAAAACACTCTGCTAATCGTTCCTGGTCTCTATGAAAAAACCATGAAAACGATTTGAAAACAAACATGATCTAAACAGTCAAGTTCTTTATTCTACTATGTAAACACGCTTATCAGTCGGTTATCATAGCTGTCAAGCTGCGTGTAATCGTTTTGTTTTTATCAGTGTGTTTATAATTCTTCTGGCGGAAAGTAACCATGGTAGTGATCAAGATTAAAGAAATTGTCGATCTGTTCGGGTTTGATCGATCAGTCAACGACAATGTTAAACTTGCAATGAATTTTGTTTTGCAAAAAACTGAAGCAATCCCAGATGCAACCTGCAGACTAAATCAATCAGCATTAATTACTGGCATCCGGTCGATTCTAGTTAAAGCAAAAACAGCTTACACAAAAGCTCATCACTCTACAGCCAAGTTCGATCGTACTACTGTAGTATGGATGAACTCTGAGCTAAACTTAACGGATTTTTTCAAAGATAACAACAATAGTGGAAACATTGAAAATTATGATGATAACGTTGAAAATGTTGAGCCATTGTCACGTAGGATGCGGAAATCCTTGAAGGAAGTTTGCGATCGTCAGAAGCGCCGCCGAATAAGCGAAATGGAACAATTGTTGGATGATAATTACAGTTTAGAAGAAGTGATTGAATTGGTAAGGAAAATGGCAAAAAAAGAAAGCAATTATCAGGTAGTTAATGTGTTAGGAAGACTACTTAGTGAATCGTTTTACTCAAGGGAAAGTTCAAAGATGCTTATGACTGGAGAAGAAGCTTTTGGATTTTTGATAGATTATAATCTATCAAAAGCTCAGTACGAAGGAAACCACAAAGCAGACCCGTCACGTTTTCCTACTTATACAGAATTACAAAAGGCCAAAAAGCTATGCACTCCATCATCCATCGATGTTACAGAAAACAGGGTTAGAGTCACTGTGCAATCGCTGATATGATGAAGGATGAAATACTAGAAACATATATGCAGACACATAATCTTTCAACTGCTAATTTGATGTTGTTGTGTATTTGGGGAATGGATGGCTCTTCTGGTCATTCGCAATACCATCAACGATTCCAAACTGGCGCCGATGATAGTGTAGCTTTTATAACAGCACTTTCTCCGCTACATCTCTATATCATCGAAAATAATAATAGCAAGAATACTGTTTGGTTTAACGATGCTACGCAAAGCAATCGTTTTTGTAGGCCCATTTCAATGGAATTCAAGTTAAAAGCAAAGTAAAGAGTTAATCCAGAAAAGGAAGTACAATATAGAGCAAGAAATCAACGCATTAGAGACAAAAACAGTGTTGCTCACGAGCGGTAAAATTGTTTCAATTAACTTTAGCTTCATTTTGAGTATGATAGATGGAAAAATTTTATCAGTGATCACGGAACAACCAAGCATGTGTTGTCCTATTTGTGGTGCAACTCCTGTTCAGATGAGTGATCTAACTTTGCTTGAAACAGGATTTACCCCACAACCTTCCGCATTATTGCATGGTATATCCCCACTACATTGCTGGTTGCGGTTTCTTCAGTGTTTGTTAAATATTTCCTATAGAATCACATTTAAAAAATGGAGGGTTACTCATGAGTACGCCGCAGAATATGAAGCGCAGAAAAAAATAATTCCACAAAACCTCTACGATGCATTCGGTGTGAGAGTTGACCAACCTCGACCAGGATCTTCAGGAACAAGCACCTCAGGGAATGTTTGTCGTCGAATATTTTTTGACCCTGAAGTTGCTAGTACTGCTCTTAATGTCGATAAAGATGTGATAGAAAGGTTTAGGAATATATTGATAACCAAAAGCTGCCAGAAAGTTATAAATACTGACACATTTGACTCGTATTGCAAAGATACTTATCGTAAATTTTTATCTCTATATAGTTGGTTTAAAATACCGGCCACAGTACATAAAGTGTTGGCACATGCCCGGGATATTATAATGCAGACCCCTATTCCACTTGGGTGTTTAGGAGAAGAAGCATTAGATGCGCGTCATAAATGTTTCAGGCAAGATAGGGCAGCACATGCAAGAAAATCGTCCAGGGAGAATAATTTAGAAGACACGTTTATGCGGGCTATACACAGTAGTGATCCAATTCTAAGTTCGATTTCTTTAGGCTATAGACAACATAACAAGAAAAAGCTTTGCTTTCCAGCCATCGTCACAGACTTTTTTACCATAACGGACAAAGAAAATGAAGATATTGACCATGTATTAAATCAAGTAGATCATATTGAAGTAAGCTTAAATGACGAAGGAAATTGAACTCATTTAATAAATGTGATTTTTATGTTTTGTAATACACATTTGTAATTTGTTTTTATGAAGAGTTTTAAAAATTGCAGGTGATTATACGTTTAAAACATCACAGATTTTTTTTGTTACAAAACTATGTATACTGTACATTGCATACCTTCGGGCGTTCAAGTATGATAAAAATCGAATAATTAATTATTTACACAAGCTAAAAGCTTGTAGAATGGTTACAATGATGGCTTTGAGTAAGACACGTGCCTACAATAACAAAACACCGCGAAATGTCCAGCGATACTCGTTAAATCTAGAAATGTCCGCTTGTTCCATACAAGTTCCCCATAGTGCGGCCGATCCCCGTAACTCGGCCAAAGGTCAAGGGCCGAGGTTGTTGCGTGACGCATCCTTGAGCCGATAAAGGAATGCACTGCAGACGACAAACTGGTCTTTCATTTCGGGCAGCAGAGAAGAAAGGACATTGAAGTTTTTAACGCTTCGAAATAAAAAATAAGTGTTCAAGAAAAACGTGTGTTATCCTCTCCTGCCGGCAGAAAGACACTCTGTTGCGTTTGCAACACATTTCTTTTTGTGAAAATCTTTTGCCACAAATATATAGATAAATTTCCTATTACAATACCAACATTGATTGCATTTTTATATAGAAAGTCTTTGCATGTAATGGTTGTTTTATCTGCATATTTTCTTTCAAACTCTCATTGACTCATGCTTATGAATATTATAGCTACCCTAGTGGCAAAATCAGCATGCTTTCTCGTTCTGTCCAATTGACAATTGATACCAACAGAACGAGAAAGCATGCTGATTTTGCCACCGGGGTAATATACTTTACGTTTATTTAAAAAAAACTTTTAAGAAAACTCCTCCCGCTTCTAAAAGCTTTTTCTCTCGTTATTTAAATAGGTTATACATATTATGTTGAGTTTTTCCATGTTTGTATTTATAATACAACATGGAAGAAGGTAGCATCTGTGAAAAGTTTTCCTGAGTTACCTGTGCACTGCACAGTCATGAATTTATAAAAAGAATCACAAAATTATTTTTTTAGTTATGGTATTGTAATTTTCACCCGCAACAGTTGCGTTCAAAATCTACTTAACGCTTTACAACGTTGCGCTGGATACTTAATTCTGCTGGTGCACCGCTGCTACAAACGAGCATCTTTAATCAAATAAGAACAGTTCTCTTAACCACAGTCTCATAATACCATCCTCATTACGAATGGTGAAGAAGCGCTAGTTTTCTTATTAGCAAGAGTCAAAATCCAGTTGGAAAGTCGATCAGTTTTGTTTACGGATGGGCACTTCTGCCAGTGCACTAGCCAATCGTATATGTACACATTAGTTATCTCGTGCATGTGTTAAATGCGTCCATGTGAAATTGTCGATGTATAGGTGCCTTTTCTGGGCACATTAGATTGTACCCCGGCCGGGCCCGAGGTGAGTCTGACTTGCCAAATAAGAATTTGATTCACAAATACTGACTAACCGCGGATATATTTATCGAGTAGATATTGACGTTCGTGAAGTAAATTTGTAAAAAAATAAAACTTTGGAATAAAATCGAGGAAACAAACACGCAAATATAGCCAACAATTTAAAGCTAATTAAAAAATGTCTAAGCAGGCACGCTGGAATGGGCAATACTGCTGGTGCACACACTTTCATTCGAAAGATTTTTTCAAGCAATTGGTCTATTTAGCGTGAAATTACCAGTCAATTTGTACATCGACATTGAGCAAGACATCGTAGATGTGCTGTTAAACTCGTTTTTTAGGTCATCCTATGATGCGTATAACCAAAAGAATGCGGGAAGAAACCATTGAAGTGGAAAGCAATTGATTTGGAAGAAATGTATGCTTTCCTGGCTATTCGTCTATCTGGCGCCAACTACTCTAATACCGATAGTGCAGGAGATATGTGTAAGCCGTAATCATATCCACTATATCGTGCAGTAATATTCATCAACCAGTTTAGTATCATAATGCGTTTTGCCCGATTCGATGATGCGAATACTCATGCCCAGCGCATTGAAGATGACAAAGCTGCTCCGATACGCCATATACGTGGACGAACCAGGTTTACACAATACATACTTTACTAACCAGCCAAATATGGGATTAAAGTCTGGTGGATTTGTGACGCTGTGAATTCGTATCCTCTCAATGGCTAGATTTACACTGGGAAATCGAATGCTGGCCGTGGAAAGAACGTTGGTGAGAGAATTGTTAAGGATTTAGTCGCTTCTTATAAAGGGTCAGAAACGTAACAATGGATTTTTTTTCACTTCGTTGCCATTAGCTAAATGTTTACTGTCCTGGACCCTAACCATTGTTGGTACTTTGGAAAAAATAAGCCATTTATACCACCTTCCATGATAGGTTTGAAACAACGTGAAGAATTATCTACTTTGTTCGGCTTCAATGAAAAATTAACCATGTGCAGCTACATGCCAAAAAAGAAAAAACCGTGATCATGCTATCCTCAATGCATCTGGAAGCGAAAATTGGTGATGGAGAATAGAAAAAAATAGAAATAATTGAATAACTGGTCAAAAGCTGGAGTGGACACCATGGACAGTATGCTTGGTAGATATACTACAAAAGATCTACTCAAAGTCACTTGATTTGCATCTTACATATTATATTATATTATGAAAACAACAAATCAATAAAGCAGTACATGTGAGCAGTGCACAATTTTATTTGCGAATACGTATATGTGGAATAAAATGTTTTATAGTATAAAAACTATATTCTATCTACTTCTGCATTGTTTATAATTAAAATTGCTAAAAGTCCTGAAAGACAATACAATGTATTATATTTGATGTATTCAGAAGACAAATTACAGGCATTCCTGGATAAACGGTATATTATTGTCCATAAACCTAGCATTCATACCTAAGTGATGTGATGGGTACCTAGGTACCCGGTTATTGTATGGAGGAAGTTTTGTTTAATCACTTATAACTATTTTTGAGTTATTAAGTACTATGCACGGTGTTGCAAATTTAGTGCAAAAAGCCTTCATTTCTGGGGATCTAAAGTGGCGTAAAACGATTCGGAAGAAAAATTCTCCCATGGAAACTGAAATGGGTACCCGGGTACCCGGTTATTGATCGGACGGTTACACAAACTTAATGTGTGGAAAGTTTCAGAAGCGGCGGTTCAGTATTGGTCGAGTTTTTAGTGTACACAAAACTCTATAAATAAAAATAGCCCAAATATGTAAAAGATATATTTAGATGAATTTTTCCATGTTTGAATTTATAATACGACATAGTAGAAGGGGGAGTGGCGGGTGCCCATGGCGCAGCGGTAGCACGAGGAAACACCACGCCACAGGTGTGGGATCCGAATCTCGTGTCTGGCACCCTCCGGTATTACGAACGGCTGACCACCGATTTATAATACACCGTCTTTCGGTTACAGAAACTCTCTTTGGAGGGTGTCCCACTAGCGGATGTCGTGTCACATGTTGTGTGCGAAGTTCCTCCATCCTGAGCTTCATTATTGCAAAAATCTACAAGACTTTTTTAAGTTAGAATTTGTATTTGAATGTTTTGATCGCCGTCGAACACCCTTCTTAGTTGCATGTCGGCTTTCTTTTGCCCTATTATCGCCTTAGTCAGTTGATAACTGTTCCGCTAATAGCTACATAAAAATAAACAATAATATGATGTGAATATGATAAGCGAACGGTCAGGTTTGAATCACACATAATACAGTTAGTTTTTCACATAGTTCCTTGCGTCTCTAAAGTTTGTAATGTGTTGAAAAATTCAAGCAATGTGAGCTTATCAAACCCCCCTCATAGCGATTGAGTAACCACGAAAGATGTCTGTTTGCAGGGTTTAGTCTAGTTATACCCTGGTTAATTCGACAAATTATAAGCTCCTGAGACTTGACATGATATTTGCCACAGGGTTCATCAACTTGCCAAGTTAGGTTCCCTTCACATCACATAAAAAAGATAGTTCTTTATCGGTTGCAGCTGTTTGCCTAGTTTAACCGGCCATTTCACGTTAAATGATGATATAAGATTGTTACCACCATACTTTTAGATCCTTAATAACTTGAAATAATGGCTAGGTTGATATTTTGACTACTAGAACCGGTGTTTTTGGTCAAGAATGTCGGGTGTATGGATACTTTGTTGTCATCGATTTTGAGCCTTTTTTGGGGTTTCGTTAGAACAAAGTGACCTACAAGTAACTTTTTTGAAATGTTAAGTACTCATTGGATAGAGTCGATACGACTACGATATGTCGTTCAAACGGTTGTCCTAGGTCACGTAGTCGCTGAGATAACTATGCTTAAAGTTGAAAATGATGACTGTACGAATACTTTCTTGTCAGACTGTATATTTACCTTAATTGATCTATTTGATAGGAAGCTAGCCAACCAGAGAACGAGATCTCTATTCACACCATACTTGGAAAATTTAGCCAGTAACAATCTATGGTCTACTTTATCGAATGCCGCATGAAAATCTATGTAAACGCACTCTAGTGCACAGCTAGTGCTTTTGCCAAGACAGGAGAAGCAAATAATTAAGAAGCTGACTAGATTAGTTTTCAACGATTGGTTTGGGATAAATCCATGTTGATCCGGGGGGATGATCTGACGAAACCCATGGAGCAAACGTTTACTGACTAGCAGTTCGAACAGTTTACTGATTGCGCAGAGCATAGAGATGCCCCGGTAATTACACAGGGAACATCCACGATGATTTCCAGATGAGTGGGAAGCTTCCTAACTGCAGAGATTTGTTAAACAATGTTGTTAACACTGGAACGAGAGCCCCTCTACAGTGAATTATGACTGCGCTGGGTATGTAGTCAGGCCCAGCGGCAAAGGACGGCTTCAACTCATTTACAGCCGCGTTGACATCAGCTTCAGTGAAATTTGGCAAAGGAATATCAACAGAATCGTGAAGATGCTCGATGGCACTAGCGACTTCAGATAGAGATGTATCGTTGAACGTGTAGAGCGAAGCAAAATGATCAGCGAACGCACCGCATAAATTCTCGTCGCCAGTGTATGAAACGCCGTTATGATGCATCGTAAAAGGTAGGCAGACCGTTTTTGACTTTTTTTGACGTGATTTGTATATTAAAAATGTAAAACCCAACCTTTAAATAGTCAAACCTGCAAGACACTATTATACAAGATTCAAAGAAATAAATTGTGAAACTAAAAGAAATTATGAAGCTATAAATTATATTTTTGCAATATTGCACACTGTTTTCCATTCTAAACAGTTTTTTTTATATTATTAAACAGTGTTTATCTTGTATTAAGCATGAAGTAGTTGTAGTTCTTCCCCCACAATCGTTCATGGAAGAAGAGCATATGTACATATTTGATCTGTATAATTTTGTTTCGAAAAAAAACAAAGTAACAATAAAATCCTGCTTTTGGAAATTTGGAATAATTTAAGTTTGAAATTGTATTTGAATGTTACGATCACCGCGGTATACCCTTCTTATTTGCATTTCGGCTTTCTTTTGCCCTATTTTTGCCTTAGTCAGTTGATAACTGTTCCGCTGATAGCTGCACAAGAATGAGTAATAATATGTTGTGCATACGATAAGCAAATAGTCGGGTTTGAATCACACGGTTCCTTGCGCCTTTCTAAAGTTTGTGTTGTGTTGAAAAACTCAAGCAATGTGAGCTTATCAAACTTGTTTTTCTGAATTTTAATACGCATTTGCACAAACATAATTTCAACATTCTTTACAATTGCTGTTTTATTTTTACAAAATATTTTCTTCGTCCAAACGAAATCGATCTCTGTTGCATAACGATAATTATGACTTGGGCAGGATGAGGAATCCAACTTTTTCGAAACATGGTTAGATGCTTCGATGAAATGTCTATGATTTTCAAGTATCTTTAATGTGGATAGGAAGTAGATGCAAATTATACTTTAATGTTTGTTTGTTTGTTTGTTTATTTCAGTATTCAAGTTGTCCGCCAGCAGACTTAACAACTTACTTATGCTAGAACTCCGCAGGGGAGAGGGTTACAAATAGGAGTATAGGGTGGGTTAGGATATAAGAGATTCTAGGAGGCAGGCTCTGAAGGAGGATAGTGGGATATGGTAGTCAAACAGATGGCTATGAGTATTAAAAAGACGCAGAGCGCGCAGAAGAGGATCGTTAAAACCGGCTGGAGTACGGCGTGTAGGAATGGATAAAGGTTGACGAGGGCGTAGACCGCGGGAAGGGACAGCGAGACCCACAGCAGAAAGGATATGAGGGGCATCAAACGCGTTGGAGAGGGTTGAGGCAATGAACATAATTTGCGCTAAGGTGCGTCGCGCTTCCAATGTTGTTAAACCCAGCATTTGACATCTAGATTCGTAGGGTGGCAAAGGGGAGGTGTTCCCCGCCCTACGAAATACGAATCGAGTAAACGATCGTTGGATCGCCTCTAACCTGTCGATACCAGATCTTGTAGTAGGGGCCCATAGAACAGCACAGTATTCTAAAATTGAGCGCACCAGCGAACAGAATAAAGTTTTGAGACAAAGTGGGTCGGAGATATCACTTGCCATACGTTTAATTAGGCCCAAAACTCTACGGGCCGAAGTGATGACGGCGTCGATGTGTGCCGAAAAGGTTAATCTACTATCGAGTAACACACCCAAGTCTTTAATCGTACTAACCCGGCTGACTAGAGTGTTGTCTAGGTAGTACGTATGAAGGATCGGGGACCGAGAGCGGCAGAAGGATATAACATTACATTTTTCTGGACAGAGGGTCAGATTGTTCTCTGTACACCATACATTGAAAAGCTTGAGATGCCTTTGCAAACTCATGCAGTCGCTGGGAGATGATATTGGCATAAAAATCTTGATGTCATCTGCGTAACACAAGAAATAGTCGGGGGGAAGGACAGCACTGATATCGTTAATATATAAAACGAAAAGTAAAGGGCTTAATACACTTCCTTGAGGGACCCCAGCTGCAGGGGAAAAAGGTTGAGAGAGATGAGATCCAAGTTTGACGCGAAATGAACGATTGCATATAAAAGACTCCAGCCATCCAACAATGGATATGCCGAATCCCATCTTGGACAGCTTATCAAGGAGACGCGCATGAGGGATGCGGTCAAATGCTGCTTTAAAATCAGTATATACTGCATCTACTTGCAAACCGGCTTCAAATTTGGTGGAAATAAAAGTTGAAAAAGAAAGTAAGTTAGTTAGGGTTGAGCGTTTAGGGCAGAACCCGTGCTGTTGTGGGACGATGCAATTCCGGGAACTGAATAGTAAGGACGAGTGAACAATCCCTTCAAGCACCTTGGCACTTGCACATAGAAGGGAGATGCCACGATAATTGGAGACAATTGACGGATTGCCCTTTTTGGGTATGGGAACAAGCCAGCCCTGTCTCCATACTGCTGGGAAAGATGACGAATTTAGAGATAAACTGAACAGTTTAAGCAGTAAGGGAGCAATGACGGTGCTACACTTTTTTAGCACAACGGCGGGAATACCGTCCGGACCGGGAGCAAAAGATGGTTTTAATTTCCTGATTGCATCGAGTACAGTGCGTAGGTCAATATTTAAGTTGGCACTATCTACGGTGTCCGTCGACGTAGTCGGCACCCCCTGTGCAGTTATCGGTGCACAACTAGACGGTCCGGCAAAGACACTTGAAAAATGCTTAGCGAACAGTTCACAACAGGCTGTTGGTTCGGCCGCGGTGGTAGTACCAAGCGACACAATTGGAGGGATGGAGCGGGATTTTCGCCGAGCGTTGACGAAACTCCAGAAGGACTTGGGATTTCGGGTGAACCGCGACTGCAGTCAAATTACATATCTATCATAGCGGGCCCGGTTGTACAAACGGTACGCATTAGAAGCATATTTGAATATGCGGCCGTGGTGTGGGGAACCTGTACGATTGTAGAATCGTAGTGTGCGATTGCGATCCTTTTTCATGGTTTTCAGCGTTCTGTTTGACCAGGGTGGTGATGGGGTGGGTTTGGAGCGTGGACAGCAGGAGGGGAAGGCGGAGGTTAATATTACATTGAATTTTGTTACAGCTTCATCGATGTGCAGTGTAGCGTCCAGAAACGTCCAATCGGCTTCCAAAATGGTTCTTTTAAGCTTGGCATAATCCGCCCTCTTGAAGTCCAGGCTGTGCACTTCCGGCGGGGTACGGTGCGATGATGTAGTGACGTTCGAGGTAAGGTTGGTCACTAGAGCAGGGTGATAGCGATCCAGAGGCAGAATTGGGACTGGCGTTGAAGTCACAGGCGAAGCTGCGGCTGCAGCTACTTCGCAGGCGAAAATCAGATCCAGCTGTCTTTGAAGGCAGTTTGGGACCCCTGATAGTTGGCGCAAGTTGGATTCGGTCATAGTATCGCAAAACAGCGTAGCGGAGGTGACTGTATTCGAGGGTTGGTAGGAGTTGCCCGCAGGGCGCCACTCGATTACAGGAACGTTGAAATCTCCAAAAAGCATCATAGCGTCATTGGTTTTCATGCAGCGTTGGACTGCCGCAATTTCGTCAGACAACAGCTCCAGTATAGTTGCATCGGCGCTGCTTCCAGGTGGTAGATAGATGCATCCAATAAAGAGTACTGATTCAGAGTTACGATTTTGCGTTTGCATCTTCACCCAGACAAGCTTCAGCGACTCGGTTACAGCAGGATGTAGAGAAGAGTGGAGACGGGAAGAACAGGCAACAAGTACCCCGCCGCCACGAGTACGAGTGCTATTTGCGTCCGAGCGATAGCAGCGATAAACGAGATAACGATCGTTGCAAAAAAGCGAGGATGGGATCGTCTCGTTCAGCCAGGTTTCGGTAAATATGATGACGTCATACGGTTAGTGTTGGGTAAAGCACCAAAATTTAGTGTGCTGTGCGCACGCGCACTTTAACCAAGGTGTGCTGTGCGCACAGTGCGCACCTCTCGCACAGTGCGCACCTCTCGCACAGTGCGCACTTCTCGCACAGTGCGCACTTCGCGCACAGTGCGCACTTCGCGCACAGTGCGCACTTCGCGCACAGTGCGCTCTTCAAGCAGAGTGCGCACGGTGCGCACTTTAGGCGCACTTTAAGCACTGAGCTATTACAGTTTTTTTTTGAATAAGTAAAACAGTAGAGATGGACCAACATGATGTTCTGCAGGGTTGTTGCAGCGGCGAGCCTGGTGACGCAGAGAGTGATAGCGAGCAAGAGAGAGAAAGAGAAATATAGCCAGTTAAATAATTACGCAGTATTTCATACATAACACTATGCAGCGAACAACCCTGCACAACATCATGTTGGTCCATCTCCTCTACTGTTTTACTTATTCTAAAAACAACTGTAATAGCTCAGAGCTTAAAGTGCGCCTGAAGTGCGAGAAGTGCGCACTGTGCGAAAAGTGTGCAAGTGCAAGACTTGCAAATCAATTTCAGTGGAGTCGTCGAAGAGTGTGCATCGGATAAAAAATTTATTGAGCAGTGGGACGGGTGGTATAGCAGTTTGTCGAACAAGGGGTTGAAATAATTGGGGGGGGAAATGAATAGATATGAAAATATGCAGAAATAAAAACAAGGAGGAGTGCAAGAAGTTAAGATAACAATGTTTTTCAAGACTTGCAAATCAATTTCAGTGGAGTCGTCGAAGAGTGTGCTGAAATGAAATAAGTTAGTTTCTGCCAATTGATAGTAGTATTATTATAACCGCTGTGGTCAGTGAACTCACTCGTGATAAAAAAACTCGTAGTATTAGAGGATTTATGATTATCTCAAAGAAAACCTAAATACTTATTGTGTGAAAAAAAAGTTAGTTACAATCTTGCGGTGATACGTACAATAGCCTCACGGCCACGAGAGGCGAAAAACTTTTTCGGCACTCACTTTTTCGCGACAATGAGTGCCGAAAAAGTTTTTCAAAATCTGTGGATGGACCACGAAAATGGTAGCGAAAAAAGGGTGAAAATGTTTTGACAGCTCAAATCTAAGCAAACTGTTCTGCCGTGGTGCGTATTATCACCGAGTCTACCAAATATTTAACGTTTATTTGATAACGTAATCAAAGAATTATCAATTTCATCTAAAATCTTCAGATAGAAGACAGTGTTGTGAGTGTCCTACCATAAAGAGCCCGGCCACGGTAAACGTCGTGAAAACGGTGTTGAAGCGAGAAAAAAACCGGTTTTTTTCGGGTGAAAATTATTTTTCAGCTGTCGTGGCCGTGAGGCTAAAGAATTATCAATTTCATCTAAAATCTTCAGATAGAAGACAGTGTTGTGAGTGTCCTACCATAAAGAGCCCGGCCACGGTAAACGTCGTGAAAACGGTGTTGAAGCGAAAAAAACCCGGTTTTTTTCGGGTGAAAATTATTTTTCAGCTGTCGTGGCCGTGAGGCTAATCGTCGTTTCCGAGTAGAAAGCATGTTTTTCGGTGGATTGCAAGTTTTCTTCATCGCAGCTTTCCTGGCG